>NW_027411652.1:94885-322953 GCF_047663935.1 Musca autumnalis | reverse complement strand
GTAAAACGGCAAAAGTATTTTGACAAGTCATAATTGTGTAACTTTTGGTGCTTAATCGTACTTTTTGATACCCAAATCAATTGCTTTAGCTAAATTATTAACATTTAAGTAAAAATATACTTGCAGTTATAGATTTTAAATTAAAATAGGGATAGTTGGTGTCAAAAGTTATAACGAAAATTAAAATGACAATGAAAATGCCAGTAGTGGGTATTTCTTGTGGAGGAAGAATTGCTGGATTTACTGGTGTGTTTTGAATAAGAAAATATTCCGTAGGATTTCGAAATATTTTCCCCTCGGTTGCAGTTTTGGCAGGGGTGGAAGAAAAAGAAATAAAACAAGCGTATAAGTGACTTGTAAAGAACAGTAATGGTTCTTTATTTTGTATTCAAATTTGGAGATTTGAATAGCAGAGCTTACCGAATTTAACAACAATATTGGTTGGGATTCTGGTAACAAGTGGTTTATTTACAGGAAATTACAAAGGGAGTTAGAAAATGCAAGGAGAGAAAAAAGCGTACATGACACAATTCTGAGTGAAATCAGAAATGTTTTCTGCGTTTATTTCGGCATGCAGGAAAATCAAAATTAGGGTTGTCGATTAGGGAAATCCGGCGTGAACAGACAGTTTCTGTGATAAATGCAGCTAATGATTAGATATTGCTGCAGTTATCTACTTATTTTGCAACGAATAAATATCAAAATACTGATAACGCTGTAAATATGCACGATCTAGGGAGAAAATGTAAAATTACAGAAGGTGTTCTCCGGTAAATAGAGCAGAATTACAAATCTAATTTTACTTATGCACACAAATCCCCATCTTCCGAGCAATTTCGATGTTAAAGCAAGTTCTCTGTTATGATTAGCACCTCTAGGCATAAGAAAAAAATTAATTTGAAGTCATATTTTGCTATTCCCCTCTGTTGATAAGGCATAGCTACAAAAACTGTCAATTAGATTTTCAATAAAAATCATTTACACCCCACTATCATTGTTGAAGAGCAGTTTTCAGTAAGCTTGAGTAAAAAAAACTGCCAAAAAGTTGGGTACCTTTGTGAAATAAATGTCCTTCTGATGCTTGTTCCATGCCCAAATGCTCCCAGGTATCAGAATAGTCTGATCCACCATTAAAAAAAAACTGAGATATTTAATTTGGTCGTTAATGCTGTGGACTATAATTAATATTATGGCACTTTGAACGATCTTTCATAACAAAATGGTATTAAACTGATCGAAGTGTTTTGTATTCATTGGCCGAACACGCTACTATGGTAAGACTGAATTTTGTATTACACGTTTGGATCGTATTTCGGGTTCAAACTTAAAGCTTTTTCTGTCAAATATCACATTTGTAAGAAAAAACATTCTTACTCTCATAAAAAAGTCGAATTCGCACAATATTTCTAGAAAATCTCTTGAATATCGCTATATCCTTGAAATATCGATCCCTGAATGGGTCCATAATGGTACAGATGTGTGTGAAATATATTATTTTTAATGTAACTGATTGTAATCAAACGAACAATTTTTAATTGTTGAGGTCTTTAAATAAATGTAAAATTTTTGTCAAAATACCTATGCCACGCAGCGAAAATTTATTCCCATTACAAAAGTGCAAGCGTATATGTGAATTGATAAAATTTATTACTAATTTTAAGTACTCTAGTAAAAGACTAGCCAGAATATTTTTTCATATTTTTTTTAGAAGACTAATCCGGTAACAAAGTCCAAACACATAATATATTCGAACTTGTCAAAATAATTATGTCAGGCACTGTACGTCAACATCACAAGCAGTGAAAAAATTAGCTAAATTGTACTCCGACAAGTAACTTAAAAGACTTTTCCAATCAATATTTGAATAATCATAGCAACACACAAATTCTTCAGATCTCTTAAACTTGATGGGAAAAGATGAAAATATAAGGGCATGACGAGAAATCGATGGGCACTGAGCTTGACTTGAAAAACAGACTTGCACATCAGGACTAACCAGCATAAAATGTATTAGAGAAGACCCGTGGGTAATATCGAAGTGGGTCTTAAAAAACAGAGAGACGTAATCTAGCACAACAAGAACGGAAACATGTAGTCAACGAGGTGTTAAAGAAGTTAGTATTAAAGTCTCCAACAATTACTATATTCTTATATTTCAAAAAAAAATGTGCGTCATGATGTTCTTCAAATGTAGCAATGTCGGCAGGTGGGATTAAATATACAACCCCGAATAATATTGTACCCGAACTGGAATATAACTCAAAGAAGATGGATTCACACTTCCCCAAAATATCTGTTCTATGTACAACCTTTAATTCTATTCTATAGGTATACACCGACACCAGCATCCAAAGAGCCTTTAGTGAAAAGTCAGGTATATGTACAGAACGCGTAGAAACCGTAGACTTCAACCATGTCTCCGACAGTCCATGTCTCCATCAAGTCGGCTACCTACAAATACGGATCTAAACTCCTCAAACTTTGTTGAGTTAGCTGACGGACGTATGTATACTTTGGTAGTTCAAAAGTCCCACATTAAATACTTCATTACTTCCTGGCAACACATAGCGCAAAAAAGAGTTATTATGATCGGGCCAATATTACTATCAAAATTCATCGAAAATAAATAACGTTTTGATGGGGAACCAAGGTTTGGATATGTATATCACAAATGTAATCTCTTCAATCACTAAAACACTAATTTCCACGCAAAAAACAACTGATCATTATAATGTTATAATGAATAAATTAGAATAATACATAAATTTTTCAAACAAACTTCAAACAGTTCCGATATTTTAGGCAATAATAGCATCAGAGGGATTCAAAAGGGCATAATATTCTTCAGCATCACAATACATATCCTTGCCGTCAGGCATCTTCAACTTGGCTTGTCGTTTATAAGTATTTAGAACATTGAACTTCATAACCATTTTTTGTCGCAACAGATTATGGCATATAGCATTCAGATTGCTTGCCACTGGGGAGTGGTGATCATTCAGGTAAATCTTGCTCTCAACATCATTACCATCACCAATTAATACATCCGTTACTTTGAGCGTCCGAGTTTGGAAATACTCTGACATTTTGTATCCCGTAACTGAACACTATTTAGCTTAACCAGAATTAGTTTGATTTTCCCCATATAGCACACATGGTTAACATCTTGTTGCGTTAATGTAATATTGTAAAACGCAGCAATAGCAACAGCAGGGCCAACCATATCAGTCAGCCCTTCAGGCATCCACTGACCACAAAGTCAGCCCCGTTAAGTCATCGGTGCAAGACGTGATCTGCATGTCTATGCTTTTTATTCTGTCATTAGTCTTAGACTCAACTGTAGTAATCCGCTTATTGCATCCACTAATTTCAGTCTTCATCTCCTTCAAACAGGATCACATCTCACTTGTGATACCGTCAATCTCATCCCTAATGGAAATTAGTTCAGACTGATTTGAAGAAATAAAAGTATCGAGTTTGCGTTTTATATCTCTAATACCAGTAGGCGCATTCATATCATCTGGTGCCCCAATCCATCTTTGCTCAAAAGAACCACAGACAAATAGTCTGCTTTTGCAAGTCTAAAAGGCTTGAAGATCAGCTTCAGACAATTTAGCACTTGCTACATGCAGCCAGGTGGAACAAATTTTGCAATTTATGCTGCCCGATTTGTAAAAAGCTTGATTGCAGGATCCACATTTCAAACCTTTTGCAGTTGGCATATTAGAAAAATAACAACAGGTGGGTGACAACAAACAAATAAAAGTAAATAGTCACTGTTACAAATTCAGCAAAAATAACACAGCAGCCGCTCCAACAACAACAAAGTGTCGAAAAATGCAATTTGTAAAAAGTTCAATAACACTGTGATACAAAAAGTGGACAAAAAATGTTTGCAGGTGTTCTGATGCATAAATTCGGTTTTGTGGGAGTCCATAGAAGACGAAAATACCTTTGGTTTCTTTGGGTCACTTCGGTTTTTGGTTTTATAACGGTAAGTGTAGCGAAAAATAGACATTCTTGGATTTTCAAATTTAAACGAACATTACTTCTTTTCTCCACAACCGATTTGCATAACCTATTTTTCACTACAAAGGGGAGAATAATGTCTTTCGAACAAGCGATAGATTTTTAAAATCGGTTAACAAATGGCTTAGTAATAGTGGTTTTTATGTGACAAAAACGCATTAAAAATCGTAAAATGTTTTTCCTTGTGCTCTAGGCTGCGTAAATGATACCTAACAGTACAATTATTTACAGAATTGAAAAGTAGGAAATTTAGTTGGCTTTCCAAAATGGGAATAACCAATGAAATCGGTTGAAAAATGAATGCGCTATGGCATTTTTTGTGTTTCAACTTTTTGGTTTTTTTCATATTTTCCTTTATAAAAGATTGGTACCTTGTGCGTAATTGTTAAGCAAGATAATCACAATTAAAATCATACATGCTAAGGTACCAATCTTTTATAAAGGAAAATATGAGAAAAACCGAAAAGTTGAAACACAAAAAATGCCATAGCGCATTAATTTTTCAACCGACTTCGTTGGTTTTTCCCAATTAAATTTCCTACTTGCTAACAGTAAATAATTGTACTGTTAGGTATTGTTTACGTAGCCTAGAGCACAAGGAAAAACATTTTACTGTTTTTAATGCGTTTTTGTCACATAAAAACCACTATTACTTAGCCATTTGTTAACCGATTTCAAAAATCTTTCGCTTGTTCGAAAGACAATATTCTCCCCTTTCCAATAAAGGATAGAGTGTGAAAATCGGTTATGGAAAAAAGAAGTAATGTTCGTTTAAAGTTGTAAATCCAAGAAAACCAATTTTTCACTACATTTACCGGTATAAAATCAAAAACCGAAGTGACCCAACGAAACCAAAGGTATTTTCGTCTTCTATGAACTCCCACAAAACCGAATTTATGCATTAGAACCCCTGCAAATTTTCACTGTAGCACAGTGTAATTAGTCCACTCCAATTAAATCGGTTTAATTTCCTTCAATCCAAAATTAAAAAGTTCGCGGAATAATATTTAAAGAATTTAGTCACAATTCAAAGTCTAGCCAAAAAGAAACGAAAAACTAACAGCTACTAAAGCACACTTCTAATAAGGCATAGCGTTGCCAGATCTATTCCAAATTTTGAAAATTAAAGCCTGAGGGTAACCACTCACTGGATTGCTTTGATTTGAGCTAAAATTGGCAGCATTAGGCTGGGTATTTTGAGGGGCTGATGAAACTCGGGGAAGATTCAAATTTTGGAAAAAAAGTAATTCTGTTTCTATCATTTTATTAATTTCCGCATAGCTAATCTGCTGATGGGAGTTCGTAGTTGAGGTGGTGGAAAACGATAGTGACACGTCATTGATTATACTAAAAAGATTCCTTGCAACAAATCGTTTAGTATTTTTTAGTAATGGCACCTCTAACTTTGCCCCTATATCTAGAAGCTTTAGGAGCTGGGTGAATCTTTGAAGACAGGAAAGATTCAAGTTGCATTATCTCTTGCATACAGGACATTCTGCTTAAGAAGCAAGATGGTGTTCTATGCAGGTCCTGTAAAAAGGATGATTGTATTTGCTTATTATTAAATAGTCCTGGTTTTTGGTGGAGTGTCTTTACAAACATGGCATGTATTTATAGAAATATCCGATGAAACTGTGGATGTTGGTGGAGGCAACTCATGAGGTAAAGATTCTTGGGAAGCTAATAAAACCATTGAAAACAATACTATATTTTCAAACAAGTGCAAAGAAAATTATAGTTTGGTATATTACCGATCAAACAAAACGAAATTGGGGACTTTATTTTGTATTCAATATTTATAGTATTCCAGGTTTTTACTTAGGACGTAGGGGTACATGGCAGAGAGGGGAGGTTTTCCGAATAACAAGGATTAAAAAATGGACTATGGCATATTAATATTGTGAGGAACCAAGTTTTATAAGGCACACCAACAGAACATAAACTCCTGATTTGATTCTGTTACCTAGCATGTTGTTAGTTTGCTTATGCAAAATTAGACAAAATCCACTTTTCAAACAGGGTTGATAACTAAGCCTTAAAAAAACTAGAGTTTCAAAAAATAAAAAAATATGTTTTGACAAATGAAAATATTTAGTTTTACAAGAAATTCTTGGGGGAAAATCTTATGCAGCTCATAAACGGTCAGCTGATTCAAGATAAATCGTAAATCACTGAAAATCCAGATGATTACTAGAAAAACATTGCCTGCAAGAAACTGCTGCAGAACAAACATTGACAGTGTCAATTAAACAATGAAATCTTCAGAAATAAAAACAAATCAGAAGGAGCCGAAAAGACATGGATGGAATCCTTTGGCCCACGTTGGGCGCGGTCGATTATTCGGGGTTGTTGTCCTTCTATGTACAAGCCATGTATTGTCTTACAAATATGATATAGACCACCTAGTGACTTAACCTTCTCATTCCCAAATTTTTTCCTTGTGTCAAAAGTTATTTTGAAAACATAAAATTAAAGTATATGTCGGAACTAAGTTATAACAAAAACTGGGGGGCGTTACTCCCCCTGTATCAGAAGATACAGCACATTATTTCCAAAATTTATTTAGTCAATACTTTGTGGAATTGTGTATATAAAAATTTTTTAATCGTTCAGAAGTGTTCTTTTGGCCTTAGATTTGAAGAGTCAGAACTAAAACTTTACATAAAACTCATATATTTTTATTTAGAATTTGAACTGATGTGCTAGACAAGGTTAAACAGTCTCCCGAGTATACTTTTAAGAAATATTTATAGTAGAATATGTTAATTAGCGGTACATAGACACTCATAAGAACAATGTTGCATGTATGCAAAATCGGGGATGTTAGGGTTAAATCAATTGACCAAATAAACTGTCTTGTTAACAATACCCCATTTTATATACGAAAGCATATGTTGACAGCTAAAAATGTTATTCGAAAAAACTGAAAATATATTTTACTATATGTAAAACGAATAACGTCCACTATGTAAAACATATAACAAATAAACATGAATGTAACAGATTTTTATTTGAATCATTCTTAATGGGAAAAGTTTAGTTTATGAGATATATATATCTTTATTTAATTTAAATCGAATAACTTACAGTTTCCTCGTGTGGGGATTGCTAGTTCCTCCATCGGGACCTTCCCATCTGGTGAATTGGGGAAGCCCATCTTATCTCAGTGATAAGGCGGGGGTGATCAAAAACTAGCCTAAAGGGAGACAACTCGCCTGGCACAACTTGAATCTCAAATAGAAATGTTTAATATAACCATTCTAGGCATTAGCGAGATGAGATGGTAAAATAGTAATCAGACAACATCTTCAAAGTGTAATACTATTTTACATAGCGGCAAGACGAATCGCAGTGAAAGTGGTGTAGGGTTCTTGATATCAAAAAGGTGGCATATTCGCTTAAATTGTGGACTCCTGTCTCGGATCGCATCATAACCGCTCGTTTCCATACAACAATAAAAAATGCGTCACAATAGTACAATGCCACTCACAAACCGAAGACGCTGACGATGTAGTCAAAGACGAGTTCTACAATCAACTTACGGCAACACTACATAGTAATTCGAAGAGGGATATACCTATCCTTATGGGGGACCTAAATGCCAAAATAGGTAGCAACAATGATGATTTGAGCCATATAATGCGCAAACAAGCAATGGGATTAAAAAACTACAACGGTGACGCTTTATTGAAGTCTGTCAAACCTTCGACTTGGTCATCGGTGGCTCATGGTTTCCCCATTAAGAACATACACAAATATAAATGGATATCGCCAAATCGTACAACCAGGAACCAAATAGACCATATATGCATTGGCCGAAAATTGAGGAGCTCATTGCAAGACGTTCCCCCAAAACGAGGAGCTGTCATCGATAGCGACCATGAGCTAGTTGTCGCCGCAATAAAAATCAAATTAAAAAACATAGGTTATGATGAAGTAAAGGAAGAAATAGGAAACACGTTAAGAAACTGCCTACTACTTACCGACGACGGGAGATAGGAAACAATAAAATTGGATACAGGAAATATGAAACGAGAAAACAATGGATATGAGATTCAACCTGGGACCTAATATTAAAAAGGGACCGTTTAAAGAGTTTGCAAAATAACAGCTTCAGATCCCAATACAAAGAGACTGCGAAAGCTGTAAAGAGCTCAGCAAGACTGAGAAATGAAGGTATCTATGTAACTTGGCAAACGAGGCATGAATATGAGAATAATATGAGAGAGCTTCACTAAATATTTGGTCAAATAGCAAACCAAAATATATATATACAAAAACCAGCTTATCAAAGACGAACAGGGGAGACTGTTAACAACAACAGAAGAGCAAACCCACAGGTGAAGACAACACTTCGAAGCGATAAGCAACGTAAACGATGGTGAAGACGACAACATAACTACGAACAGCCACGGAAATGAATCAATAAACCACAACATAAACGTTGAAGAGCCCAGCATAACTGAAATAAAAATTGTAATCGGCAAATTAAAAGCAAACAAAGCTCCTGGAGAAGATGGCATTCCACCCGAACTCTTACAAACGAACTCTCAAACAGGGACAGAAAAACTAGCGCTGCATATAAAAAAGCATGGTTATTAGAACAGCTACCAGAAGCGTGGACAAAAGGGACTATAGTAAAAATCCCAAAGAAAAACTACCTCAAGGACTGCAATAACTGGAGAGGTATAACACTTTTAGACACAATATACAAATACTGGCTATAATATTCAATAATTCAATTGCATTGAGCAATCACTACAAGAAGAGCAAGCAGGCTTCAGACCACATAGAAGCTGTTTAGACCAGACTAACACTCCCGCATTGTAATCGAACAATCCATTGAATGGCGATCACCACTTTACCTCGTCTTTATTAACTTTAAAACAGCTTTTGATTCCATAAAAAGGGGCGCTTGGAAAGCTTTGAAAAACAAGGGAACACCGATGAAGCTTATCCGCTTAATAAAAGCAATGTGCGACAACGCCGCCCTACACGTACTACACAACGGAACCATAATTGACCCCTTTTACACCAACGTTGGGGTAAAACAGGATTGCCCTCTTTCACCACTACTTCTCGCCGTAGTAATAGATGATATCATGTTGAAGCTGTCCCACCGGAAAAGGGGAATAGTTTAGTTGCCGCATGGTCAAGTAATTTTTTTGAAGAATTTTATTATGAGCTTTTTTGTCAGGTATTCGAATATAGTCGCAGTTGGAGAGTTTAATTATAACATATTTGGCCTAAACCGGTCTGAGCATATGAGATCGTTATGTTCGCGCTTGGGATTATCTGTAGCGCATAATTCTTTGCCAACTCATCTCGATGTATGAATTTGTGAATTTTTGGAATACTCAGCACAGGTTCAATGCCCATCGATCTCACACCATGCACTTATTTTCGGTTCATTGAAAGTTTGTGTGCCTCAGCGTGATGCATTCGTTGAATATCGTATAGAATTAAATGGGATGATTTTCACCAGTTTTTATCGACTGTTAATGTCAATTCTTTCTCTTTTATAGCAGATGCCAATGAACAGCTATGTGGCTTCAGTTCAAATCCATTTTGTTTTATAGAAGTCCTTAAGGGATCTAGCCTACAAGGAGTATGTACGTAGGCCTACACCAGAAAACTGGGACGTCTTCCGTTCATACAGAAACAGATCAAAATCTGTCCTTCGTCATGAAAGAAAAGATTACTTCACTAAGTTGTTAAGAGGATTAAATCTATCACAGATTTGGTGTAGTTAGGGCAGGTTGTTTAATTGGCGATGATGCTGGATGTGTTGGTGATCAATTTAGATGATTTTTTTGTCCAGTCTGCGTCTGATCCCATTACTGAGAGAGTAGACTTGTCTGGGTATATTGGAGAACATCCCTCTTTTTCTTTTGACTGTGTATTTGAGCAAGATATATCTAATGCGCTGAATACCGTGAAATCTCAGTCCTTGGGTATTGATGGAATACCAATTTCTTTTATAAAACTTATATATCCATATCTATCAAATTTATTTCTTCACTTTTATAACACAATATTTACAACATCAGTATTTCCTACCGCATGGAAGGTTTCCAGTGTAGTACGCATACCCAAAGCTAAAGGTTGTTGCTCTGTTGACAACATGCGCCCTATAAGTATTCTCCCTTCACTTTCCAAGATTTGTGAGCATCTCATGAGAAAGAAAATGTTGAATTTTATTGAAAACCATAAATTTCTAAATCCATTTCAATATGGTTTTAGGCGTGGGCATAGTACGGTTTCGCACCCATTGCATCTTACAGAGACAATTAGGGAAGCAGTAGATGTTGGTAATAGTGGTGTATTGATTTCGTTAGATTTGTCTATTTATTTTTTCAGTCTGCTAATGCTATTAGCTTGCCACCAACAATTAATACAACTTTGAATATGGATGCAGGAAAATAATTTTGTAGTTAACGTTAGCAAGGCAAAGTCCTTACTATTTGGTTCCTTTCGGCAGAGTAGCCATATGTTTACAATAATTATGAATGGTAATGTGGTTGAAATTGTTCATAAAATAAAGCGTTTGAGTATTTGGGTTGACTACAAACTTGATTTTAGTCCCCACATTGATACTTTATTTCCTAAAGTGATATCTATATTGCGTAAACTTCGTGGTACAAATTTTTTTCTGGCACTTTTTGTAGGGAAACAGCTTGCGCATGCCTCATTGATTTTCACTATTACTTTTGGTAATGAAGTTTTATCTGGCACGATTCAATTATGCTTAGATAAGATTTTGCGTATTATTAATATGGTAGTTCGTTTTGTTTATGGATTGAGCTATCGTGATCATGTTTCGAACTATGTCGTGGAGTTTTTCGTGTGTCTCCTTTCAATGTTAATGCTAGTATTATGACTTCTTTCTATATAATTATAAAAAATGCAACTCCTGAAATGCTTTGTGAGAAATTATCTTTTTCTCAATACATACGCAATCCACAAGTGCGGCTTCTTCGTTTTGGATCTTTAATGTGTGATCGATCATTCGTAGTAATAGTGGCTAGATTGTGGAATAAACCTATCAATCTACGTAATGTGGCCAGTTCTCCTTGTACACTTAACCGAAATTTTTTAATGTATCTTTGTCGATATCACCTATAGTTAAAATGCTGACCCTGATATTTAATTTCAAGAACCAGAGTGATATCGACAAGGATACATTAAATAATTTCGGTTAAATGTACAAGGAGAACTGGCCACATTACGTAGATTGATAGTAAGTTTATTCCACAATCTAGCCACTCTTAACAAAATCATCCAACAACGAGATGATCTTGGAATATAAAATATAAAGACGCATTGTCTGCATTTTATTCCTCTATTTGTTTGGGTGTTGTCATCGAAGTTGAAAAGTAGAGCGAAGCGCCTTTTTGTGTTTTGGTGATGTTGGAGTATCGAGTTGCAGTTATCGTACGATGTCTGCAGCAAATGCTGATGTAGCACCACGGTCATGCCGTCAATGGGAAATAGAAATAAGTTAAGCAATAAGTTATTGTTATTCATAAGTTTAATTCGGATTTGACTTTAATAAAAGATGCAACAGCGCAAAGATTTGCTTAAAACAAACCAGCTCGCCTTTATAATATTTATTAGTAACCAAGCCGATACTGCTATTTATAAACAATATAATCAACAAATAAATATAACTAAGCCGATGCTGCTAGTTATCAAAAATATAATCAACAGATAAATATAACCAAGCCGATGCTGCTGGTTACCAACAAAATAATTCAATAACTACCCAACGGGGAAATAAACTGTAACAAAGCCGTTGATGCTTTGAACAAATAATCAACAAATAAAATAAAAACCCTCCTTTGAACTACCCCAACTATCCACCAAAAACCTCCCAGTGATCAAGTGGATTTATTTTCAACAACATAAAAATACCCTGCTGCAACATCATCTGCTGACAACAACAATCTACAAATCGAATCAAATACCCATAATCTCCTAAAGTACATTGGAATATAAAATCTACATTTGTGACAAACACTTAAAATCTGGCATATAAAATAATTGGACCCAAAAACCTGTAACATGTAAGTAGAGTGTTCATTGAAAGTGAAGATAATAAGGGAATTAGAGAAAAAAAGCGAAATTAAATTATAAATTGAAGATAAGTGAAATTGCAAATTAAACGTTTTCGTAATTTTTTTGTGTCTTGAAAAACCTATGTCATCGCTTTTTTGCGTTAAAAAAATCAAATGAGCGATAGGGATTCAAAGGATTTACTAGACTAAGAAGTACCGATTTTTTAGAAAACCAACTGGAATCTAATTTACCAAAATATGGCACTATCAGAAGAGCAAATAAAAGCTATAGTCGCAAGCGTTCTTGCCGTACAAGAGCAGAGTTTAGCTCAAAAAATTCAAGAAATTAAGGACAAAATAGAGACAAGGAAACTAAAGACTTGAGAGGTAGCGTCATGGAAGCACACTCCAGAAATCAACAATAATTTTAATTTAGTGTTAGAAAAGAAAAAACAGACGAGGCTCTTCAATGCAACACAAACGTCATCGCTACTATCAATTCGGAAAACGATGATCCGTTAAATTCAAAATCGTATCCTCACGCACTGGACGTGTCGGACTTTTTAAACGATAGGTACACAGAATCAAAACAGCAGAGTATTAATCAATTGGTCTCTGGCAATGATCCACCTGAACAAATAATAGCGGAAGAAGAGGTACAAAATATAGGCCATGAACTTATGAACTTATACGAAGATTATTTGTTAAGCATAACCCCTTGTTATACCGATAATTATGGATATCAAACTGTAGCTGAGGAGGAAGTAGAAGATATAGACGAAGGGCTTTTAGACTTTGCCGAAGTTGATTTTTTAAGCATAATTCCCTGCTATAAGACCGCGAAAGACGTGATGTCCCAACAAGACATTCGCTCGTTAGAAGAGTGTTCACTTACCGACACTATTAAAAAGACGGACAAATCAGATATTGGGAACCAGATATAAGAAGAAGGCCGAACTAACTCGGCTCGATCGATCGCTATGTTTGTTAAAAAAACTCGAGACCTCTTGTATTTCTCAGATAGAGAGTCGCCAACACTGGAATTCAGTCAGCGAAGACTAGTAGAAAAATTCATGACAACTACCTTTCGTTGCACTGACCGCCCGGTGACTGACATTTTCATCAAAATGGAACAGAAAGAAATTACTTTCTTATAACACACAAAGTTATTACTATAGCAAATGAGGTGGTTTCAAATTGTAAAAGCAATCAAAAGGCAAAGCATGATTGGCGTATCCAGAGACAGGTTCTTGCGAAAACGCCCATTCCATCATACATACATTTTTCAACTGATAAGAAGTATTTTCCAACCTGTGTTGAGCAATTTTCAAAATCTGCACTCTTCCAACTTATGCATTTCTTCTACAGGACAAGGGCAATATATTGCTACAATAAGCCACATATTGAATCTGAAACAATAGAATCGTTTTTAAAAACCGATGTAATATCCAAATTTAAATTTAACCCTACGCCTCTGCATAGATGCTCAAGCGGACAGGTACTGAGGTTCGAAACCTGGTAGAGATAGCGAGGTGTCCAAAATCGAGAGAAACATTGAAGACATAGTCGAATTAATATTTCTTGCAAACATAGAATACACCAGAACTATTGATCACGTCACAAATAAACAAATAATTGACATAGTTCATCTATCATCCACAAAACTTTATACTGAAATTAAGAAAAAAATTCAAATAGAAATGGGAGATTAGGAAGTAAATTTTTACGCAAAAGAAGGAAAAAGTATGGAGTCTAAACCCTACAATACCTGCTTGCCTTCAAACTTGTTTATTGGCACACCGAACGAATTGTTTACACTTATCTTGGTATTTTCGTCATTTTGTAGAACAAATAAAAAACGCGAAAATAAATGAAACATTAAGATTTCTCTTCATACTTTTATATGAGTACTACCGAAATACCATTTTCACGGTAACATTTGATGAAAATATTATACGAAAACTATTTTTATTCCCACAGTTTCTAATTTATTTTCTGACTTCGATAAAGAGTAACTCATTATTATTATTTTTTCATTTTATTCACTTTTTGCTAATTACTGTTGCCACTTTTATGTAACATACAGTCCAATTTGTATAGAGCTTGATAAGAAATACAGATTGCTCCATTTCCTCTTCTCCGCTGGTTAGGCGACTAAATTTCAATAAGTCGAGTACTTTTTCAAAAGCTCTGCATTTATTGCGATACATTCTCTGGAGAAAAAGTTTAATCCTTTCAAATGCTCTTCTTTAACTTTGTCGTGATCCTTTTTCACATCTGTGCTCGGCATTTATGTCACTATACAAATTACATTTTTTAACAATGTCATTTTATTTTTGACATTGTCAATATTTTCAACTGTTAGTTTTTAACAAGGGATAGCCTGATTTATTAATTGTTATGTAAAAAAGAAGAATCGATATTCTGACACAGTCACATAAACCAACCTATCGACCACAGAATTTACAACAGAAATTCGGGAAAAACAAGTAAGAAAAGCGTTAAGTTCGGCCAGGCCGAACTCTTTATACCCTCCACCACGAACTGTATAGAAGTGAATAGGAACAATTAGTTTTATTTCTTTTATGAAAGTACTAAACTCTTCCTTTTATTGCAGGAGGAGTACATATATCTCAACTGATAATACTCCCGTCAAAAATTGTACAAAACCGACTAGACCTAGACGTGGATATTCTGGATTTGGATAGTTAGTTATTTGGATAGTTATAGGCTGTATAAAACGTTAACCTGTACCGATAAATTTCTGGAGGAAAGTTTCGTACCTCCAGCGAAGACTCAATACCAAATTTCAGTTATTCCCATTGAATATTGTGGCTAAAACTTTCAAAAATACCGAAAATTAGGAGGGGTCTTTCTAAGAAGGTATATAAACAAATGGAACAGTACCGGAAATTTTCAGGTGGGAAGTTTTATACCGCCAACGGAGATTAAATATTAAATTGCATCCGTTTCGATGGGATATTGATGATAAAATCCCGAAAATCGGGAAGTACGCTTCTATGGGGGTTATTTGAAGAAAAGGGCTTATAATGATAATTCTTTTCTGCAATATTTTATACACCCATGGCAATTTAAATACAAAATTTTAGTCATATCGGTGGTATATTGAGGCCACAACTTTCAAAATACCGTAAATCGGAAGGTACGGTCCTATGGGGGTATTTAAGGACGTCGGCCTATACCGGCACATTTCGGCTGGAATGTTTCATACTGGAATTTCATACTTAATACCAAATATTAGCTATTTTGGTGGTGAACGAGCTATATGTAGAAAATCGGGAGGTTCCGTTCTATGGGAAGACATGGACCTATACCGACAAATTTTAGGTGGAAAATTTTATATCCTCAACGAAGACTAAGTACCATCTTGCAGCCATTTTCGTGTTATAATGAGGCTTAAACCTTCCATATAGCGAAAATTGTGATATACCGTTCCATGGGGGTACCCCCAAAACATGCACGTATACCGAAAAATTTGTGACGAGCCTACAAAATTCAAAATACCGAAAATCGGGCGGTGCCGTTCTATGGAAGCTATATGAAGACGTTGACCTATACCTACTTATTTCAGGTGGAAAGTTTTATACCCACAACGAAGACTATGTACAAATTTTAGCCATTTCGGTGTTATAATGAGGCTAAACCCTTCAAAACACCGAAAATTGGGATGTACCGTTCCATGGGGTGTACATTACAGAGTGGACCGATACAGATAAATTTCTGGGAGAAAGTTTTGCATCCCAAAAGAGGACGAAATATCAAATTTCAGGCATTCTGGTACTATAGTATAGCTAAAACCTTCAAAAATACCGAAAATTGGGAGATATCGTCCTATGGGAACTATATGAGGGCGTGTGACCTATAATGAGGCTTAAACCTTCTATATAGCGAAAATTGTGATATACCGTTCTATGGGGGTACCCCCCAAAACATGCACGTATACCGACAAATTTGTGAGGGAAATTTTTGTAGCCCATAAAAAGACCAAATACCAAATTGCAGGTACTTCGGTGAAATAATGAGGCCACAAGTTTCAAAATACCGAAAATCGGGAGGTACCGTCCTATGGGGGCTATATGAAGGCGTGGACCTATACCTACAAATTTCCAGGGGGAAACATAATCCTTATGTTATTTTTTTACATTGAATTAAATGAATGTTCCACGCTCTTCCAGCTTTTACATTTACCTGTACATTTTGTACCAATTTTCATGATTGCTTTATGTATATTTTTTTTTTTTTTCAAAATATAAAATGATCAGAAATTATAACGAAATCTTATTCAGATAATATCATTAAGTAGTACCACGAAATTGAAGGCATAGGCATTTAGAGTGTTTGTGGGCTGACAGAGACACAGTCGGCATGGCTGGGTGGGAAGTCCGACAATGATTCTGTAACACCTAGATTCCAATCCATATCAAAACTTCCTTTATACTGACAATTACCATCGCTATTTTATGTTATAATATATAGCTACCAAAAATTTTAATTTTATTGTAGCTGGTTGAGGCCTATTGCTTTAGACAAGAACACCCCCAAGCCCTGAGCACGGCCGGATTATTTGGTAGCATATGTCAATAAGGAATAGGGTCTCGTGAGGATCGTTACACGCTAGAGCGATGTCCACAGACGGATAGACGGACGGTTATGGCTATATCGATGTAGAATTGCCCGCTGATCAAGAATATATATATATATATATATATATATATATATATATATATATATATATATATATATATATGGGATCTACAATGATTATTTCGAGTAGTTACAAACGGAGTGACAAACTATATATACCCCCATCCTATGGTGGAGGGTATAATAATAACACACAGAAAGTTCAGTTAGAAAGAAAAAGCAGACTTGGAGACCACAGTCTTAATAAAAGGCAGGGTGGTCCATAAAGACAATTTGAGGTAATTAACATAAAGAGTATTTTTTACACACACATACAGTAATTGTACTAGAACATATGACACACGAAGACATTTAGAAACAAAAAATATTGAGCATTGACACGTTCATAAAACACGAAACAAATAAATAAGCTTTGCATTCAAAAAATATTATCATCATCTTTGAGTTTTAATAACCAATGAACACTCTACTAATATCACTATAACAGATCTGATGAAGTATCTAAAATTCAAGTTTTGTTAAACAAATATTTTTTTTAACTTAAAATATGCTAAGATTAAAATTATGCTAAGATTATATTTAATAAGATTAACAAAATTTATTAAAATTAATTCCTAAGTGCAACACAACGGAACTATCATTAATTTTGCTGAAAACTAAAATATAGCTGATTGCGGTAACCAAGTATTGACAACAATCGTAAACTGCAGCCATACCCTTACAGCAACCTTCTGTAGAAAACTGGCCAACATAACTTGCGCGCAACAACTTCATTCGCACACTGCACCATTCGTCTCAGCCACCTCGAACCGTTAACAGTTATTATCGACGGCGTTATCATAATCAATGATAAAGAAGTAACCGTCAACTGACAAACGATAAATATGACATTCCTCCTTACATTCAAAGAAGATTAACGACTTTGTAAACCAGCATTTATGAAAGTATGTTAAAAAATCATCAACACCAGCGGCCTCCAAACTCCTTAACATAACGGAGTATCAATGAGTACCGAAATTAAACATGGATAACTTGCAATATATTGAAGTAAATGTAGATGAACTTTTACAAAGGCCTACGATATCCGTCAAGAGATCTTCAAGAGGTCACTTTTTACGCTCTTTACCAGTAACGTCAGAGAGCCCGACGACAACATGACATTCAAGTTGCTATTGACAATTTAAAGAGGTCCGAGGAAGTCCCCATTTTAAGCAAGGGAGGAGTTAACATAATCACCCAACAACGAGATGATTTTGGAATATAAAATGTAAAGGCGCATTGTCAGCATTTTATCCCTCTATCTGTTTGGGTGTTGTTATCGAAGTTGAAAAGTAGAGCGAAGTGCCTTTTTGTGTTTTGGTAATGTTGGAGTATCGAGTTGCAGTTATCGTACGATGTCTGCGGCAACTGCTGATGTAGCTCCACGGTCATGCTGTCAATGGGAAATAGAAATAAGTTTAGCAATAAGTAATTTTCATTCTTAAGTTTAGTTCGGATTTGGCTTTAATAAAAGATGCAACAGCGCAACGCTTTGCTTAAAACAAACCAACTCGCCTTTATAATATTTATTAGTACCTAAGCCGATGCTGCTAGTTATAAACAATATAATCAACTAATAAATATAACTAAGCCGATGCTGGTAGTTATCAACAATACGAGGGCGGTTCGGAAACTTCTTAACCTATCAATGAAAGAGAATAGTTAGTTTTTCAAAAATATTTTTATTTTTCAATATAATCTCCTGAAACTTCAATACACTTAGTCCAACGCTTTTCTAGCAATTCTATCCCTTGATTAAAATAGTTTTCCTCAAGGTCTTCAAAATAGTGGTTTACAACTGCAATTGCATTTCATCTTCATTTGAGGTAAAACGCTTGCCAGCAACGATTTTTTTAGATTTGGGAACAAGTAGAAGTCACTGGCAGCTAAATCAGGAGAATAAGGTGGGTGGTCAAGCAACTCGTACTTTAATTCGTTGATTTTAGCCATTGTTAAAACACTCTTGTGCGCTGGTGCGTTGTCTTGATGAAAAATGATTTTTTTGTGTTGTAAGCCAGGACGTTTTTCTCGAATTTGTAAATTTAATTGATCCAAAAGTTTGCAATAGTACCCTGAATTTATTGTTTTACCCTTTTGCAGACAGTCAATCAATAAAATACCTTTGAAGTGCCTTCTTTGGGACACTTCCTCCAGCTTCAATCCATTGTTTGGGTTGTTCTTTAGTCTCTGGAGTATAGTGGTGGATCCATGTCTCAACAGTTATGAAACGACGCTTAAAATCCATTTTGTTTCGCTGAAAACGATCCAAACTAGCTTGAGAAATGTTCATTCTTATGCGTTTTTGATCGACTGTTAACAAATGCGGCACCCATCTTGCAGAAAGCTTTTTCATCTGTAGTACTTCATGCTAAATTAAAGGGACTCGATCATTTGAGATGCCCATGATATTAGCAATTTCACGCACTTTTATTCATCGATCATTTAATACCATATCATGCACTTTGGCTACTGTTGGCTCTGTTGTTGTTGCTGTTTTTGGATCCACTACGTGGTTCATCTTCAATGCTTGTACGACCACTTTTAAATTCAGCAATTCAGCATTTTTTACTGTTGCATATGAAGGAGCACTATATATATACTAGCATATGCCCGCTACTTCGTTAGCGCAAAATCCCCATGGTATAAAGCAGGATAATAAATAAATTGACCAAAATTCAGAATATCCCATTTACAACTTTTTTTATCAAAATAATACCCAGTAATGCTGCCTACGACAGTTAGTGTTAGAGTGTTACTATTTATTTTATTTACAATCAAGTATGCAGTTTTCAAATAGAACTACGTAAATCGAATCGTTCGCGATATAGTTTGACGTAAATCGACTTATCTCCAAAAATTAATGACAACAATCGTAAGCAAATATGTCTCTCCCTCCCTCCTTCCCTTCGCATCTTATGGTATAGTATTTTTTGAAGGCAAAAAAATGATTTCTTTGTTAGTTAATGCCAGCACTTTAATGTTAATTAACATTTAGTAATATTCGTACCGCGAAAACACAAACATCAAAAACTCTACCCGTTTGTATAAATTGAGCTTGTTTCTAGTTCTGTCTGTTCACACAACCCCAGTGATCCCCATTTGTAAACTTACAGAACTATATTTTAAAATCACCACATTATCTCAGCACCAATACTAAATATCAGTTTAGAAATCTATCTGCTCACACAAAACCAAAGGTACCAAATTAAGTACGCAAATAAAACCTTTTTTACTTTTCCGTTTTTTATTGAATTCGTTACATAAGTACCGAACGCAATTTACCCCTCGCAACGCCTAAAAAATGCATTTAAAAGTTGCACATTTGTTTCATAATTTTTTGTAAGGAACAAACAAAAAAAAGTTATATTTTACTCTTAAAATCAGAAATGTAAAAAAAGTGGAAATTTAAAGCGACAGTGAAATTGAAAAAATTAATCTACTAATTTCTTTCTACAAAGAACAACAAATGCCAAATTACAACAAAATACGTAGGAAAATGTATCCTAACGGCCGGTATAGTTAAATGAAGGCTATAGCAACGTGTATTGCAAATATTTTGTACATATTCCGAAAACACTATATTCTAAAGCGGGGTACACACGATCAGTTTTGACTGTCGATTTTTCGGAAATATCGATAAATGTGAAATTATCCAGCAACCACAAAATATTTTGTGGTTGAATGATGACTGACAAAAATGAACGGCCACACTGGCAAGCAACCGATTACTTGAGCAAAATTAACGGTCAAAACTGATCGTGTGCACCCCGCTTAAAGGGGAGTACACACTATCAATCAAAAATGACAGCCAACGTACTTTTAGGACAATTTTCCGGCAAAAAAGAACTTATATTTAGCGAAAAACCTTTTAAATACAAATATTTAAATATTTAGATATTACAAAAGAAATTTTTCAGTTAGGCTTTGATATTCACGAAATAGACCTCGGTGACTGTCAGTTTTGCTTGTCAATGTGTACTATACTTAATTTGCAGTAAAATTGATTGAATGAGTCTATAACGTAAAAATGGACGCTACCGCTACATTAACCCTACAGGAAACCCCGTGTCTATGTGGTAAATATTGAGCCTCGCACTACCAACTAATATAAGTGGAAATTTTGTGTTTTACTGTAAAAATTAGTAACCTATGTCCTTCATATCAAACTACAAATGTTTCGAAACTATCAAAATTCGAAACATTTGTACTAATTATTACAAATTATCGAGTACACGGACAGACATATTGTCAAATAGTTAATAGGGGGCAGAGGTCTTATGATGTATTTTTGCTTATATTTGTGTAGTATTATTACGAATTTAATCATATACAAAATATAAATTCATTTTTTAGAAAACTGTATTAATTATTTTCGAAGTCGACTAATTTGAGGGTACACACACGTGTAGTGGGATTCTGTAACTCATTTTTAGCAAAATTATGACTAAAAACATAAAGAAAAGTTGACATCACTGTTTGTGTCGCTAGAGGCTAGCGACTACTTTTTATTCTTCGTTAACTTACCGAAAAAATTCGTTAGTTATCGAAATTATATGCATTTTAATTTTACAAAAAATTATCGATAACAGCAAAAATGAGTTACAGAGTCCTACTAATTAACGTAAAAACCGTTTTGTGCGACATCTTTTAGAATAATTGATGCGCCCTAATGTGTACTACAATAATTGCAAAATTTTTGGAAATTTCACCATTACATAACATTAACGTAGATTCACCACAACACAAAAGCATTTTTTTTATTAAAACACCAACTTCCCCAGCTTTATATATCACCGTGGGTCATCTTGTAAAACAAATAAAAATAAATAAGAATCAAACCCTTCATACAGCACGGAAACAACTCGAGTTTAAGACCGCCACAATCCCGTTTATAGTCTGTTCTTCAATCGTTTTGCAATTTATCTACTTGTGATGTTTAATATTGCTATTGCCACTTGAGATTTATGAACAGTTTCGTTAACGATACGAATACAAATGTGTTGAAACTGCTACTTGAGTTACGTTTTGTTTATATATGAGTTATTTTTGTTTGTTTTTTGTTTTCAGTCGAACAACCGAAAGGCGTTTGGTAGTAATTCCAACGAATTTGATTTCGAAATCAAATATATTATAGTCATTCATTAACCATCATTCAAAACACAAATTTGTTTTTCACTGAACACTAATTTTAAATCAGGGACGAGCTTCTTTGCTTAGATCGTATAGTAAGGGCGCCCACTGAGTTGTTTTTGCATTTGCTTCTCTCTCTCACGTACAGTGTAATTGAATAAAAACAAACAAAAACATAATGTGGTTGTTGCTTTTTTCACTCATACGTTCATACATGTCTTCGCTTTGGTTTTATTTCTGTGGTCGTCGCTGTTTTAAATGTATGTTATATGCACAGGTAAGGGTACTTTAAAAAAAATACATTTCCAAATGTCATATTTTATTTGTTTTTTTCCAATTTCGCAAAATTTCGCATATTAGTGGAGGGTCTTTTTCCAGCTTTTTCCCTCAGATGAATCCATAAAGTTTTTTAAATAAGATTTACGTCTAGAAGTTGTAGAAGATCTTCAAGTAAACCCCAGAAAACTTATTTTACCTAAAGCCATTGCTTCATATACAAGCCTTTGCCATAGACAAATTAAAAATACATATAGACAAAGGAATGCTCTAAACAAATTTTTTAACATCGAGTTTGGTGACAGAACAACTCAATGAAAACTACAATAAATACAACTCTATAAAGTTAGTTTTTGAATTTTATCATATACAAAATATAAATTAATTTTTTAGAAAACTGTATTAATTATTTTCGAAGTCGAGTAATTTGAGGGTACACAAACCTGTAGTGAGATTCTGTAACTCATTTTTGCTGTTACCGGCAAAAATCGGTAAAATTAAATAGCAAAATTATGACTAAAAACATAAAGAAAGGTTGACATCACTGTTTGTGTCGCTAGAGGCTAGCGACCACTTTTTATTCTTCATTAACTTACCGAAAAAACTCGTTAATTATCGAAATTATAAGCATTTTAATTTTACCGACAATTATCGATACCACTAATGAACGTAAAAACGTGCAAAATTTTTGGAAATTTCACCATTACATAACGTTAACATACACTGATGTGCGAAATAATAGAGCCACTGAAGTTACAACGCATTAAACGTTTCTAAATCACTTCTGAAAAGTGTTTAATGGCGCAAATTGCATTTTTATAGAGTAACATTATCCCATAAATAAAATTCAGTCAACATTTGTCCAATTTGGGGGTTAACCTTGTATTAGGCAGGGCAGAGCCTGTAAAGGGCTGTGCGAAATAATAGAGCCACTTTAGGTAAATAAGACAATTTCTTAAGGAAATTTAAACTTGACCGTCAAAATCATAGAGAAAACTTTAGTTTTCCTTCCTAACTTTATTTTCTTCAATGAAGCTGCACCAAAAATTAACATTATAATTTCCCTTCTAGAGTTAATGGGGCTGAAAACCCATATGGGCCCAGAATCAAAGATAATGCCCCATAAAGACCTCCAATATATTGCAAATATCAATAATATTTGTGTTTGTGAAGAAAATGTGCTAAACTACTTTCAAAAATAAGAAAACATAAAAAACCGATCGAAAAAAGTTAATATTTTTATGATTTTAGAGCAAAAATGGGAGGTCCTGTAAGGAATATTACCCTTTGTAGCTCCTCTGCTCCAATAAACGAACAAATAATGGATTGCTATTATCTCTAACAGATCTTAGGTGTTTTTTAAGAACAGCCTAAAACAATTTATTGGTACAGAAATCACGAATCCTTAACATAAAGACAGAATATGTTTACACGTGGTCGTAGATGAACGCGTGGGTTGGCCTATGGCTGTACATTTTCCTTGACAGGTGGTACAACATTTATTTAACTCGAACGGACAGCTTCGGATATCATTTTCATTCACCGCTGGTAGCCTGGACATTTAATAAGGCTAACCTCGATGTTTTATAAGGCTTGAAATACTCACAATAAAGGAGGTAGCCAGAGATGGGTATTCTCCGAGAACTGTTATCAACATACTCTGTCTTTATGTTTAAGATTCGTGATTTCTGTACCCATAAATTGTTTTAGTCTGTTTTTAAATCACACCTAAGATCTGTTAGAGTTGATAATAATCCATTATTTACTCGTTTATTGGAGCAGAAGAGCTACAAAGTGTAATATTCCGTACAGGACCTCCCATTTTTTGCTCTAAAATCATAAAAATATTAACTTTTTTCGATCGGTTTTTTATGTTTTCTTATTTTTGAAAGTAGTTTAGCACATTTTCTTCACAAACACAAATATTATTGATATTTGCAATATATTGGAGGTCTTTATGGGGCATTATCTTTGATTCTGGGCCCATATGGGTTTTCAGCCCCATTAACTCTAGAAGGGGAATTATAATGTTAATTTTTGGTACAGGTTCATTCAGGAAAATAATGATAGGAAGGAAAACTAAAGTTTTCCCTATGATTTTGACGGTCAAATTTATATTTCCTTAAGAAATTGTCTTATTTACCTAAAGTGGCTCTATTATTTCGCACACCTCTTTACAGACTCTACCCTGCCTAATACAAGGTCAACCCCCAAATTGGACAAATGTTGACTGCATTTTATTTATGGGGCAATGTTCCACTATAAAAATGCAATTTGGGCCGTAAAACACTTTTCAGAAGTGATTTAGAAACGGTTAATGTGTTGTAACTTCAGTGGCTCTATTATTTCGCACATCAGTGTAGATTCACCACAACACAAAAGAAAAAAGCACATTTTTTGCAAAACAAATAAAAATCAAACCCTTCATACAGCACGGAAACAACTCGAGTTTAAGACCGCCATAATCTGGTTTATAGCCTGGTCTTCAATCGTTTTGCAATTGCACTACTTGTGATGCTTAATATTGCTATTGCCACCTGAGATTTATGAACAGTTTCGTTAAGACGATACGAATACAAATGTGTTCAAACTGCAACCTGAGTTACGTTTTGTTTATATATGAGTTATTTTTGTTTGTTTTTTGTTTTCAGTCGAACAACCATTTTCTATACCGAAAGGCGTTTGGTAGTAATTCGAACGAATTTCATTTCGGATTGTCTTAGAAATCAAATATATTATAGTCATTCATTAACCATCATTCAAAACACAAATTTGTTTTTCACTGAACACTTATTTTAAATGTAAGTTATATGCATAGGTAAGGGTACTTTACACGATATGAAAAAATACATTTCGAAATGTCATATTTTATTGGTATTTTTCCCATTGATCTTTATTTAGTAGCGCATATTAGTGGAGGGTCTTTTTCCAGCTTTTTTCCTCAAGTGAATCCATAAAGTTTTTGTAAATAAGATTTACGTCCAGAATGTCTTGTCTTGGTAGATTTTATATTGTATTTACTGTTTTGATTTTCAGGTTCCAAAAACCACAATTTTGACGTTGTCGTTAAATAAGTTGTAGAAGATCTTCAAATAAACCTCAGAAAACTTATTTTACCTAAAGCCATTGCTTCATATATAACCCTTTGCCATAGACAAATTAAATGTACATATAGACAAAGGAATGCTCTAAACAATGTTCTTAACATCGACCAACTCAATTAAAACTACAATAAATACAATTCTATAAAGTTACTTTTTGACGGAATCTACATCCTCAAATAAAAATGTAAAAGAAAATCTTGCCATTTTTCTCAAAAATCGCCTTCGAAAAATATTCAGTATTTTGGTTTGAGTCTGTTGACAGCACACAGCATGAGTAATCTTTTGTCTATACAATTCGTTTGTCTATTCCAAAACCATAACTTACAGTTCTCCGAAGTTTTCAGTATGTATTACATTTTTATTTTCCAGGGTTGTAAGATGGTTGCGCCATACTTTTTGGGTCCCCTCGTAATAATACAACATAATGTTCGTCTCATTAGAAAATATAACGTCTTCAAAGGGCTTGAAATCTTCTCTGTAGAAAATTCTGTTCCCTATATTTTACGGGGGGAGCAGTGGTTTTTCCTATCCCTTCGTGATAATGCTTTTCTGACTTTTTCACGTCACGCACATATTCCAAAATCGTTTTCAATTACAAAACCAAAATTTGATTCTGGTTTGTGGTCTATTATTGATTTCCTAAATTATTTGGTGACGAAAAGTTATAGAATCTATATTTCTATATACCAAGAACACCATAAAAATTCTTTATTGCAAACATATCGTGGGAATATTCACAATTTTATTGCACTTTAACTGATTTGCAAACATTTAGACCAGGCCATGAAATCAAGTACATGCATTTTTTGTTGTTGTTATTTCTGGCCGATTTCTGATTTTATTGCCTTAATGATATTTTAAACAGTAAAAAACTTAACATTATTGAACTAAATTTTGTTTTAATCTTAAATTAAAAATTAAATTTTCCAAATTCGTTGGTAATAATTTTTTTATTTAAAAATGAATATCTGTTGTGCGACATTTGTTAAGTGAAAACAAAATTACTCCAGACACGTAAATCTGGATCGGTTGGTTTTTACTGCTTATATTACGTTAATACTATACAATTGCGACATCTGTTGAAACGGAAGAAAAACTTCTAATGTGGTTTTATAATTTAGTGGTTTACGATAAAATGATACGATAGAAACTGCGCCTAGAAGTAAACTACTAAATTTGAAATTATTTGTGATAATTTACGGTATATAATGGCAAAATATAAGGATTTTTGTTGTTGATATTTTTTGTGGTTCCAGGACGAATTTTCTAAACCCCGGCCTTATCTCGCACATTTGCACCAACAGTGACCTACTGGTAAAATTTCAAGCTCATAAATTTAGCCGTTTTGGCTGGGCGTTGATGATGAGTCAGTCAGTCAGTCACTTATCACCAAGCTCAAATATATAATAGATATATGTATATATATAAATTAAAACAATTATTATTGTTTTTATTTTTTAAAAAACTGCGGACGTGCTACTGAACGTCTTACTTTATTGAATGTTAAAAATGGACACACTTCTTACAATTATTTTAATAATAAGCTAACCTAGATTTGCTGTATTCCTTTACACGTTTTGTTGATTAGGCTTTTCTCACACTGAAATACAATACCCGTCGTTGGCATCCTAAATGCTTTTATGAGAATAAATTCGTCCAAACGTCCACATGCTAACAAAGCATATCATGTTGCAATATGAGGTGATGTCTGGACAGTAAAGTAAATGTATTTGTCGGTTACACCTCCCACTTTAAATTTCATACGTCCCGTATGAACATTCTTGTGTATAGAATTTTTCCTCAAAAAAACGGGATGTTATTTAGATTCTTAAATCTTTTACTCCTTTTTGCAGATGTTGGTTTGTCTTCGTTATCACCTTGCACTTCTCCATTTGCTATATTGCTCTCAGTTCTTCTATTTCTGTATGAACGTATCCAGATTAACAAAATTAATATTACGATTGTCAAACCAAGAGACACATTTATCCAAATGTTTATGTGTTTGTCAAACTTTAGAGTTTCAATGGTTTTGATGTTATCATTCGTGAGTGTTTTCATCATTTCTAATGATAAGGTCTCTTCCTGAAAGTTTGATTCTTCAATTTGTAGCAGCGCTGGTAAAGGTTTTGATTTTGTAATCTGTGTTGTTAGGAATGATCTTCCTTCAATGTTGAGGCTTTTATTCGAGTGATGAATGAGAAAGGTACCGTTTAGGGAAACGGGGGAGTTATCGGCCATGATTTCTCCATTAAACTGATTAAGGAACAGCAATCCGTCTTCTATTTCTTCAATCGAGGGTATATTTTCATTGTTTGTTACCGTGCATGATGATGGTTTACTAGTTATTAATTAGGGAGTACAGCTCGATTCTGTTATGTTAACTATGTCATTAAAGTTACAAATATTTAAATTGTCAAAATTATTACAATTATTTTTTAAACCGTATATCTGGTTATTACAAATTAGAATGCTACTGAAATTTATTTTATAAACATTATTTTGAAATTTTACAGGTTTAATTATGTTTTTTCTACAATTTTTTTCATCTGTAGTTGGTATGCTTATGATATAGAGAAGTGTTTCCTGATTGGAAGCAATTTTTATATTGGCAAATTTCAAAAGTTCATCAATGTTGGAAAATGGTATTTCAGACTTATCGAATATTTCTTCAAATATTTTAATTTCTACATTGGAAAACACAACTTAATTCACTATGTTAGCTTTCGCCCATTGGATGGCAAATTCTATATTTGATAATTCTTCTTGAATTATTTCCAATTTATATTTGAATTCAATCACCTTATCCACTTTAATTTCCTTTATTATTCTATTTGTTTCATTTGTAATTGTGTTTAATTTTTCTATTGTCAATTGATTTATAATGGCTTCATTATTATTATTTTGCAATACGTTATTTATTTTTTGTGTTATTATCTGGTTTGTGGTCTATTATTGATTTCCTAAATTATTTGGTGACGAAAAGTTATAGACTCTACATTTCTATATACCAAGAACACCATAAAAATTTTTAATTGCAAACATATGATGGGAATATTCACAATTTTATTGCACTTTAACTGATTTGCAAACATTTAGACCAGGCCAAGAAATCAAGTACATGCAGTTTTTGTTGTTGTTATTTCTGGCCGATTTCTGATTTTATTGCCTTAATGATATTTTAAACAGTAAAAAACGTAACATTATTGAACTAAATTTTGTTTTAATCTTAAATTAAAAATTAAATTTTCCAAATTCGTTGGTAATAATTTTTTTATTTAAAAATGAATATCTGTTGTGCGACATTTTTTTAAGTGAAAACAAAATTACTCCAGACACGTAAATCTGGATCGGTTGGTTTTTACTGCTTATATTACGTTAATACTATACAATTGCGACATCTGTTGAAACGGTAGAAAAACTTCAAATGTGGTTTTATAATTTAGTGGTTTACGATAATATGATACGATAAAAACTGCGCCTAGAAGTAAACTACTAAATTTGAAATTATTTGTGATAATTTACGGGATATAATATTTTACGGTATATAATAACAAAATATAAGGATTTTTGTTGTTGATATTTTTTGTGGTTCCAGGACGAATTTTCTAAACCCCGGCCTTATCTCGCACATTTGCAACAACAGTGACCTACTGGTAAAATTTCAAGCTCATAGCTTGAGCCGTTTTGGCTGGGCGTTGATGATGAGTCAGTCAGTCAGTCACTTATCACCAAGCTCAAATATATAATAGATATATGTATATATATAAATTAAAACAATTATTATTGTTTTTATTTTTTAAAAAACTGCGGACGTGCGACTGCACGTTTTACTTTATTGAATGTTGAAAATGGACACACTTCTTACAATTATTTTAATAATAAGCTAACCTAGATTTGCTGTATTCCTTTACACGTTTTGTTGATTAGGCTTTTCTCACAGTGAAATACAATACACGTCGTTGGCATCCTAAATGCTTTTATGAGAATAAATTCGTCCAAACGTTCACATGCTAACAAAGCATATCATGTTGCAATATGAGGTGATGTCTGGACAGTAAAGTAAATGTATTTGTCGTTAACACCTCCCACTTTAAATTTCATACGTCCCGTATGAACATTCTTGTGTATGGAATTTTTCCTCAAAAAAAAAAACGGGATGTTATTTAGATTCTTAAATCTTTTACTCCTTTTTGCAGATGTTGGTTTGTCTTCGTTATCACCTTGCACTTCGCAATTTGCTATATTGCTCTCAGTTCTTCTATTTCTGTATGAACGTATCCAGATTAACAAAATTAATATTACGATTGTCAAACCAAGAGACACATTTATCCAAATGTTTATGTGTTTGTCAAACTTTAGAGTTTCAATGGTTTTGATGTTATCATTCGTGAGTGTTTTCATCATTTCTAATGATAAGGTCTCTTCCTGAAATTTTGATTCTTCAATTTGTAGCAGCGCTGGTAAAGGTTTTGATTTTGTAATCTGTGTTGTTAGGAATGATCTTCCTTCAATGTTGAGGCTTTTATTCGAGTGATGAATGAGAGAGGTACCGTTTAGGGAAACGGGGGAGTTATCGGCCGTGATTTCTCCATTAAACTGATTAAGGAACAGCAATCCGTCTTCTATTTCTTCAATCGAGGGTATATTTTCATTGTTTGTTACCGTGCATGATGATGGTTTACTAGTTATTAATTTGGGAATACAGCTCGATTCTGTTATGTTAACTATGTCATTAAAGTTACAAATATTTAAATTGCCAAATTATTACAATTATTTTTTAAACCGTATATTTGGTTATTACAAATTAGAATGCTACTGAAATTTATTTTATAAACATTATTTTGAAATTTTACAGGTTTAATTATGTTTTTTGTACAATTTTTTTCATCTGTAGTTGGTATGCTTATGATATATAGAAGTGTTTCCTGATTGGAAGCAATTTTTATATTGGCAAATTTCAAAAGTTCATCAATGTTGGAAAATGGTATTTCAGACTTATCGAATATTTCTTCAAATATTTTAATTTCTACATTGGAAAACACAACTGAATTCACTATGTTAGCTTTCGCCCATTGGATGGCAAATACTATATTTGATAATTCTTCTTGAATTATTTCCAATTTATATTTGAATTCAATCACCGTATCCACTGTCAGTTCTTCTTTAATTTCCTTTATTATTCTATTTGTTTCATTTGTAATTGTGTTTAATTTTTCTATTGTCAATTGATTTATAATGGCTTCATTATTATTATTTTGCAATACGTTATTAATTTTTTGTGTTATTATCTGGTTTGTGGTCTATTATTGATTTCCTAAATTATTTGGTGACGAAAAGTTATAGACTCTACATTTCTATATACCAAGAACACCATAAAAATTTTTAATTGCAAACATATGATGGGAATATTCACAATTTTATTGCACTTTAACTGATTTGCAAACATTTAGACCAGGCCAAGAAATCAAGTACATGCAGTTTTTGTTGTTGTTATTTCTGGCCGATTTCTGATTTTATTGCCTTAATGATATTTTAAACAGTAAAAAACGTAACATTATTGAACTAAATTTTGTTTTAATCTTAAATTAAAAATTAAATTTTCCAAATTCGTTGGTAATAATTTTTTTATTTAAAAATGAATATCTCTTGTGCGACATTTGTTAAGTGAAAACAAAATTACTCCAGACACGTAAATCTGGATCGGTTGGTTTTTACTGCTTATATTACGTTAATACTATACAATTGCGACATCTGTTGAAACGGAAGAAAAACTTCAAATGTGGTTTTATAATTTAGTGGTTTACGATAAAATGATACGATAAAAACTGCGCCTAGAAGTAAACTACTAAATTTGAAATTATTTGTGATAATTTACGGGATATAATATTTTACGGTATATAATAGCAAAATATAAGGATTTTTGTTGTTGATATTTTTTGTGGTTCCAGGACGAATTTTCTAAACCCCGGCCTTATCTCGCACACTTGCAACAACAGTGACCTACTGGTAAAATTTCAAGCTCATAACTTTAGCCGTTTTGGCTGGGCGTTGATGATGAGTCAGTCAGTCAGTCACTTATCACCAAGCTCAAATATATAATAGATATATGTATATATATAAATTAAAACAATTATTATTGTTTTTATATTTTAAAAAACTGCGGACGTGCGACTGCACGTCTTACTTTATTGAATGTTAAAAATGGACACACTTCTTACAATTATTTTAATAATAAGCTAACCTAGATTTGCTGTATTCCTTTACACGTTTTGTTGATTCGGCTTTTCTCACAGTGAAATACATTACCCGTCGTTGGCATCCTAAATGCTTTTATGAGAATAAATTCGTCCAAACGTTCACATGCTAACAAAGCATATCATGTTGCAATATGAGGTGATGTCTGGACAGTAAAGTAAATGTATTTGTCGTTAACACCTCCAACTTTAAATTTCATACGTCCCGTATGAACATTCTTGTGTATGGAATTTTTCCTCAAAAAAAACGGGATGTTATTTAGATTCTTAAATCTTTTACTCCTTTTTGCAGATGTTGGTTTGTCTTCGTTATCACCTTGCACTTCTCAATTTGCTATATTGCTCTCAGTTCTCTATTTCTGTATGAACGTATCCAGATTAACAAAATTAATATTACGATTGTCAAACCAAGAGACACATTTATCCAAATGTTTATGTGTTTGTCAAACTTTAGAGTTTCAATGGTTTTGATGTAATCATTCGTGAGTGTTTTCATCATTTCTAATGATAAGGTCTCTTCCTGAAAGTTTGATTCTTCAATTTGTAGCAGCGCTGGTAAAGGTTTTGATTTTGTAATCTGTGTTGTTAGGAATGATCTTCCTTCAATGTTGAGGCTTTTATTCGAGTGATGAATGAGAGAGGTACCGTTTAGGGAAACGGGGGAGTTATCGGCCGTGATTTCTCCATTAAACTGATTAAGGAACAGCAATCCGTCTTCTATTTCTTCAATCGAGGGTATATTTTCATTGTTTGTTACCGTGCATGATGATGGTTTACTTGTTATTAATTTGGGAATACAGCTCGATTCTGTTATGTTAACTACGTCATTAAAGTTACAAGTATTTTAAATTGTCAAAATTATTACAATTATTTTTTAAACCGTATATTTGGTTATTACAAATTAGAAATGCTACTGAAATTTATTTTATAAACATTATTTTGAAATTTTACAGGTTTAATTATGTTTTTTGTACAATTTTTTTCATCTGTAGTTGGTATGCTTATGATATAGAGAAGTGTTTCCTGATTGGAAGCAATTTTTATATTGGCAAATTTCAAAAGTTCATCAATGTTGGAAAATGGTATTTCAGACTTATCGAATATTTCTTCAAATATTTTAATTTCTACATTGGAAAACACAACTGAATTCAGTATGTTAGCTTTCGCCCATTGGATGGCAAATTCTATATTTGATAATTCTTCTTGATTTATTTCCAATTTATATTTGAATTCAATCACCTTATCCACTGTCTGTTCTTCTTTATCTCCTTTATTATTCTACTTGTTTCATATGTAATTGAGTTTAATTTTTCTATTGTCAATTGATTTATAATGGCTTCATTATTATTATTTTGCAATACGTTATTTATTTTTTGTGTTATTATATCTATGTCATGGTGATCTGGTGTTCCAGCCAACCATTTCCAAGCACTGCCTAACAGATCTATAGATCTCTTAGGTCTAAGTTTGGGTTTTAAGCGGGATAGACAGGATTTTATTCGGGATGTATAGTGGAGTGGGTAGGGAAGGATAGGATGGGGAATGCCAATGTTTTTTTCCAATCAGAGTTTCCATATTTATAGCAACATCTTCATAATTTTTCAAAGCGAACACATGTACTAGCTTAAATGTACCAGATTGGATTTTTGCTAAACCAGCATCAATTGTAACCAATTTGGTGTTGGAATAATCCAGTATTTTAATTTTTCCGGCACAGCTGCCAGAATCGATATGAACCTGTAACGAAAATGTTTTTAATTTCGAATATATTTCTTATGGACGACTCTTCCAATTTGTGTCACTATTGTGGAAGTTCTATCTTCTTTTACTATTTCTTCTTTATATTCTTGGGTCAATTTAGTTCCCAATCTTTTATTAATTTTGACAAAAACTGTTTGACCAGGAATATAAGTTTTAGGTTATGATTTTTTCTTATTATGAAATTTTAAATCATTTTTCTGTTTCTTTCCTAGCCTTTCCATATTTGTCTCACGTGTCCCTTCATAAGCCCCAGATGAAAAATCGACTGTCCTTCCAAAGAACAAATCTACTAGTTTTTTACCCACCGTCGAGTGAACAGAATGATTATATTCATTCACTGCTCTTTCTATCAATTCATCAAAATTCCTGCATATTTCCTCTTCCTTAAGGCATCTCATAATTTCCGCAAGCGTAGAATGGAAACGTTCAATCTGTCCTTTGGCTTCGCTTCTGTAGGGTGGTGTTGTGAATACATTTATGCCTAACTCATCTTTCATCATGAAGAGTATAGAAGCAGAATTTAAAGACTTTTCATTGTCCATAACAATTGTTTTAGGAACACCAAAAATAATATAAGTTCCCTTAATGGTCTCCTAATGTCTTCAATTGATTTTCCATTTAGTATTTTCGCTTTTGCGTATTTAGAAAATTTGTCCAAAGATGTCAAGATTATTTTTTTGTCTGTAGAAAACAAGTTATTGTGCACTACTTCTCCGGGATATGAAGGAATTGGAGTTTCGCTTAACCTGGGTTCATTAGGGTGTCTATCATATTTGCTTTTTTTGCATATGGAACATAGTTTTACTATTCTTTTGATTTTCGACAACATACTAGGAAAATAAAATCTTTCTAATATATGAGCCTTGTTTTCTACTGCATTTCTATGGGCTCGCTTATGAGTCTCGATTATAATATCCTCTTCCTCATCCTCAGATGTAATGTCCTCAACAAATTTTTGGGTATAACGTGCCTTATAATTACGAAATGATGTGGATATAATTCCTGTATTTTTCCCATTACCGATTCTGAAGCTTTGATGCCATTTATAACCGAAAGATTGATATATCTTTTTAGAAAATTGGTTAGATTTGTGCTATTAAATTCTGGCTCTACAATGGTGTGTCTATGAAATCCTGGGAATATTATTTTAAACTGATAAGATGAAATTTCTCCAATAATTAAGAAGATCTGATTTTTAAAGACAATAATAGGTACTTCTACACTAGGTATTAAAATTTCAGAGGAACTTTCGTCGCTGTGGACAGTACCGGTCAGAGTATTTATGCCAGAGCTCGGGGGTCTTGATAAGGCATCTGCAACTATGTTAGTGCTGCCTGGTTTATACCTTATTTCGTGATTGTATTCTTCAAGTATGGCTTTCCAACTTTTCATTTTCATTATACTATTTTTGTTGCTAAGTGCATACGTTAGGGGCTGATGATCAGTGAAGATGATCACTTTTGATTTGCCATATAGGTAGTTTCTAAGATTATCTAATGCTCAGACAAATGCTAACATTTCTCTCTCATTAGTGGCATACGACTCTTCTTCTCCTGAGAGAGCTCTTGAGATAAATGTTATGGGTCGACCTTCTTGACTTAGCACAGCGCCAATAGCAATCTTTGATGCATCTGTTGTTAAGAGAAATTCTTTTTCGAAATTTGGATAGGATAATATTACTTCTTCAGATATTAAAGAATTTTTTATTAAGTCAATGGCTTTCTTTTCCTGTTCTTTCAAATATATTTTGATTTTACTAGATTCATTTCAATAAACCCTTCCATTATTTCCTCTTAACAAGTTTGTTAAAGGTTTTGCCATTTCAGCGAATCCTTTTATAAACCGTCTGTAATAATTAAAAAGTCCCAAGAGTGAGCGAAGCTCTTTCAGGGTATTAGGATAAGGGAAATTTATGATAGCTTCTACTTTTTTGGGATTTGTCTTGACTCCGTCAACAGATACTACAAAACCTAAGAATTCTAGTTCTTGTTTGAAGAACTCACACTTATCTAGCTGAACTATCATGTTCGCTTTCTCTATAGTATGAAAGATTATGTTAAGATGTTTAATATGATCTTCTTCGGTTTTGCTGAAAATTATGATATCGTCTATGTAAACATAGCATATTTTCTCTATAAAGTCACGTAAAATATCGTCTAATGTTCTTTGGAATATTGCTGGTCCGTTTTTTAGACCAAATGGGAGTCTAGTAAATTCATATTTTCCATTACATATGGAAAATGCAGTTTTTCTCGATCCTCTTCTTTAAGTGGACTTTGGTGGAACCCACTTTTTAGGTCTATTACCGAAAACAATTTATTTCCTCCAAGATTAGACAGAACTTCTGTATTCTAGGGAATAGGATATTTATCTGAAATTGTGATAGCGATCAACTTTCTATAGTCTATTACTACCCTATATTTTTTTTGACCAGACGCATCTTCTTTCTTCGGTACCACCCATATGGGAGAATTATATGGGGATCGAGATGCTTGTATTATTTCATCCCTAAGTAACTTTTTTATTTCCTGATCAACGACTCCTCGTAAGGAAAGTGGGTAAGGATAATTTCTAGTGTACAATGGTATATCTGAGGTCGTTCTTATTTCAGCAACCACTTTTGTAGTATAAGTTAATTTTTCATCAGGATCTGTAAATAAGTTAGGATGCTTTTTTATAACTTCCCCTAAGTTTATTGATTGATCCTTAGTTAGGTGTCCTGTTCTTAATTCTATGTTGTTGACGTCTTGGAAGAAATGTTGAGATGTAGCTATTTTTCCAATATGTTTTACCCACAAATATTTCTCAGAAGTGTAAATAACGGCAGATAATTCTCTCATAGTATCACTACCTAGTATTGCACCAAAATTTTATGGGCTCTATTTTTGGTCCGAAAATATCGAGAAATGTATGATGGGTTATTTTTATATTTTCACAGACTGAATTTGCTGTAAAATGTCCTTGATTACATATAGGATTCTCTACTAACTCGGGTTTAATGTAATTTTTATTGCTTCCAGTGTCCAAAAGAATTTTCAACATTTTGCCGTTCCTCGTTCTAATTTTGAAATATGGCAACGAGGAACTCCTTATGCAAAAAAATTAAGGTCCGCATTAAAATCTTCATTGGAGTATTCATCCAGCATATTAGCTGGTACTCCGATTTCATATTGATTGCTAGCAATATCCTCAACGAATTCATTTTCAATAGCTTGAGCATAATTTCCAAGCTCTAATTCATAATTTTCATTGGCCTCTGGTATGATATAGTCTATGTAAACATAGCATACTTTCCCTATAAAGTCACGTAGAATATCGTCTAATGTTCTTTGGAATATTGCTGGTCCGTTTTTTAGACCAAATGGGAGTCTAGTAAATTCATATTTTCCATTACATATGGAAAATGCAGTTTTTTCTCGATCCCCTTCTTTAAGTGGAATTTGGTGGAACCCACTTTTTAGGTCTATTACCGAAAACAATTTTTTTTCCTCCAAGATTAGACAGAACTTCTGTAATCTCGGGAATAGGATATTTGTCTGAAATTGTGATAGCGTTCAAATTTTTTATAGTCTATTACTACCCCATATTTTTTTTGACCAGACGCATCTTCTTTTCTTCGGTACCACCCATATGGGAGAATTATATGGGGAACGAGATGCTTGGAGTATCCATCCAGCATATTAGCTGGTACTCCGATTCCATATTGATTGCTAGCAATATCCTCAACAAATTATTTGCAATAGCTTAAGCATAATTTCCAAGCTCTAATTCATAATTTTCATTGGCCTCTGGGACGCAGAAGTCCCTTCTTTCATCTATGTGTTCGGTCCTTTCTTCTCCTGTATTAATATGAAAATTTCTTTGAACCTTTGCTGGAATTTGGAATGATCCTGCTGCAGGTCTTTTGTTCGCACAGTTTAAAGGAGGCCTATTGGCGTAGTTTAGTTGTCTTGTTTGCATTGAATGATCTATGTCCATAGGTTCCGATCGTTGAAAGGTCTGTTGACTTTTTTGAAAATTGTTTTGGTACCCTATGTTCGGTGAAGAATAATTTCTAGGTTGGTATGTGTTTTGAGCATAAAAATTATTTTGATATCCTAGATTTGGTGAAAAATTGTTTTGGTACCCTGGGTTTAGTGAAAAATAATTTTAGTATCCTGGATTTGGTGAGGAATAATTTCGAGGTTGATATGGCATTTGACCATTAAAGGGCTGTTGCATTGGTCTTGGAGGAGGTCGTGGAGGTAGTTGTGGTCCTGCAGCTCTACCTATGTGAGCTAGCTGTGGGTAAAAATTTGCAAAAGTTCCTACAGTATTTTTTTTACATTTTCCATCCCCTGAGAATGTCCATATGTCTGGTTCATACGGCAGTTCATATTATCCAGTTTAAGAAATATATGTAGCGCTTGAGGCAATGAAGATGGTTCTCTGACGCTTAGAAGTCTTGGCAGATCCCCTCTTAAACCCCTTATAAATGTATCGAGGGCCTTGTCTCGATAGGCGTTAGTCATGGCCAACATACTACTATTGTCTAAATCTAGGCAAGCAATCTTGTCTAAAATTAACGATAGATGCTGATATACGACCTGATAGTATTCAGTTATGAACTTTTGGCCCTGTGTCATTGTAGATAGTTGGTATTCTAGGGTTCCTATGTCCCTCTTATTAGAATGATGCATCATAAGGCATTTTCTAATTCGAGGCCAATCTAGAGGGGTTCTGTAGGAGTCAAGAGCTGTATCCGCCTCTCCTACTACTTTTGTTCTAATTGTATGCAAAATAGCATAATATTTACTGGTTCCCTTGAGTTCCTTGAAGAGGTCTAATACCCTTTCAATGGATTTTCAAACTCACCAGGATTCCCTGAAAATTCTCTTATAGTTTTAACGATATCTGGAATTTTTTCCAGTTCCTCAAATTTTACAACACCTATTGGATGATCGCAATCCTCATCCAAACCTGAGTCTAATTTGAAAAATTGTGACACTATAGCTTTTATTTCATCCCTCTGAGAGGAGGTAAATTTTGACGTTCCACTAGTAGTCATGGCACTAAGTTTTTGTGTTAATGCGCCAATTGATGTTTCTGGCATTTTTTATTTACGAAATAGGGTTTTTAAAGGAGCTTTAAATAGTATCATGTTTTTGCTTGAAAATGGTTTTTTAATTTGTTAATTTCTATTTCTAATCATTTTCTTATTCCTAACTTCCTTTTTCAATTCAATATTTATATTTCTTTTCGTAATTAATTTCTTAATTTCTACTTGTTATTTTTCAATTCAAACATTATTTTTCTTTTCCTAATTAATTTCTTAATTTCTACTTTTAATAATTTTTATTCACTTTTTAACATAATTTTTATTTTGTTACTTTATATTTTTTCTATCTTTTGTAATTTTCCTTATTAGTATTAATTTTTTAAATTATAGTTTTATGCTTCTTTTCTTAGTGTTCTTTTTATTTTTATTTTCTATTTTAATTTCTTAATTTCTAACCTTTTATTTTTTAATAATGTTTATATTCTTATTATCTTTTTATTTTATATTTTTTCACATTTGTTAAATTTTCCTTTTTACAGTTCTTTTTATAAATTATAGTTTTATGTTTCTTTCCTTAATGTTCTTTTTATTCTACTTTTAATTTCTACCTTTTAATGATTTTTATATTCTTATTCACTTTTAATGTAATTTTATTTTCTTAGTTTATATTTGTTCACATTTGTTTAATTTTCCTTTTTAAGAATTTTTTAATTTTAGCTTTACGTTTCTTCTCTTAATGTTATTAATGTTCTTTTTCTTAACCTACACCGCGGCCGCTGTCCATTACAGACTCCCGTTCCCGTTTTTATTGGTACTTGGGCGCATCATTTCCGCGATCTATAAATTCAACTTTTTACGCGTTTTTAACTTTTATTTATTTTTTTTACGAATGGACCCCGGTCCTTGTTGTCACTACGGTGCAGACTACAAGGATACGCGCGAAGGGGCCTCTGCTCGGGCGCCAATTAAAGCAATTATTATTGTTTTTATTTTTTAAAAAACTGCGGACGTGCGACTGCACGTCTTACTTTATTGAATTTAAAAATGGACACACTTCTTACAATTTTTTTAATAATAAGCTAACCTAGATTTGCTGTATTCCCTTTACACGTTTTGTTGATAAGGCTTTTCTCGCAGTGAAATACAATATCCGTCGTTGGCATACTAAATGCTTTTATGAGAATAAATTCGTCCAAACGTTCATGCTTCCAAAGCATATCATGTTGCAATATCAGGTGATGTCTGGACAGTAAAGTAAATGTATTTGTCGTTAACTTATATATATATATACTAGCAAAATGCCCGCTACTTCGTATGCGGAAAGGATATAAAAAAACAAATAAACAATATATAATATGGAAATGACAAACACTGAAAATTTGGTCGCACTAATACCAATTTTAATCAATATTTATTTTTATCTTAGTACTGTACGTACCCCTTAAGTTCGTTTTTAAAAAAGATCAGCCGTATCTCACCCTTACACATTAACAGCGAGATCAACGTTGCACACCAATACACACCCTAACTCCAAAAAATAAAAATTCCAGCACTGTCCCTACACCCAAAAACAAATTGAGTACCATTAAGTAATTTTCGTATACTTATGGTACGTATTTCGACGACATATCTCAGCCATACACGGACATTAATACAAAATAATTACAGTAAATTCCATAATAATTACAGTAATTCCAAATCTCAAGATTCCAGCTGTATCCGTTCGTCCAATTCCAAATTGTACCAAACTTAGTATCAAGTCGAACTCTTCGTACCCATAAGAAAGATTTTCCAAAACTACCTCAATCCTTCACTTTAGTAGTAATCTTACTTCCAAATTTCAGGATTCAAACTATATCCGTTAAACCAAATTAAAATTGTACTAAATTTAGAACAATTTAGAATTTTCGTACCAATTTTCAAAACTTCCTCAACGCAACAGGGCTACAATAATCATACTTTCAAATTGCAGGATTCCACCGCTATCCGTTCACCTACATACAAATTGTACTAAATTTAGTACCATTTAGTGCTTTTCGTAACCATAAGTTTGCTTTTTCAAAACAACCTGAATCCTACTCTTCGACTGTAATCGTAATTCCAAATTTCAGGATTCCAGCTCTATTAATTCACCCGAATCCAAATTGTATCAAATTTAGTACCATTTCTTTCCCAAACAAAAATTTTAGGATTCCAGCTCTACCCGTTCACCCAAATCCACATTGTACCATATTTAGTACCATTTAGTACTTCTCGTACGCACACGTACGACTTTTCAAAATTTCCTCAATACTACACTCCTACAGTAATCTTAATTCCTAATTCCAACACTATCCGTTTACTAAAATTCAAATTGTACCGAATTTAGTGCTTTCTGTACCCATAAGTACGAATTTCCAAAACTACCTCAATTCTACTGTCCGACAGTAATCTTAGTTCCAAATTTCAGAATTCCAGCTTTATCCGTTCATCCAAATCCAAACTGTACCAAATTTAGTACCATTTAGTACTTTTCGTACTCAAAGGTACGAATTTCTAAAACTATCTCAATCCTACACCCCTACAGTAATCTTAATTCAAAACTTTAGGATTCCAGCTCTATCCGTTCACCCAAATCCAAATTTAGTACTGCTCGTAATCATAAATACGAACTTCCAAAACCATTTCCTTATTTCAACGCCATTTCCCAACCTTGATACTTAAAATTCAGGATTCCAGTTCTATCCGTTCACCCAAATCCAAATTGTAATAAATTTAGTACCATTTAGTACTTTTCCTACACATAAATACGAATTTCCAAAATTTCCCCAATCCTATGATCCAACAGTAATCTCAATTTCAAATTTCAGGATTCCAGCTCTGTCCGTTCACTCGAATCCCTATTGTACCAAATTTAGTACTTTTCGAACACATAAGTACGAATTTCCAAAACCACCCTCATATCTCAGTCCTACACTTCACAGTAATCTTAATTCCAAATTTAAGGTTTCCAGCTACATACATACGTTCACCCAAATCCAAATTGTACTAAATTTAGTACCATTTAGTACTTTTCGTACCCATAAGTACGAATTTTCAAAACTACCTCAATTCTACACCCCACCAGTAATCTCAATTCCAAATTTCGAGATTCCAACTATATCCGTTCACCCAAATCCCCATTGTCCCAAATTTAGTACCATTTAGTACTTCTCATTCACATAAGTAAGAATTTCCAAAACTTCCCCAGTCCTACACTCCAACAGTAATATCAATTCCAAATTTCAGGAATCCAGCGCTATCCGTTCACTCAAATCCAAATTGTACTAAATTTAGTACCAATTATTACTTTTCGTACACTCAAGTTTCCAAAAACCCTTTGGTGCATCTTTCTTACTCTTCATCAGTAATCCTCAGTCCAAATTTGAGGAATCAAGCCCTATCCGTTCACCAAAACCGAAACTGTACCAAATTTAGTGCTATTTAGTATTTTTCGTACCCTATGTACGAATTTCCAAAACTTCCACAATATTAAACTCCACCAGTAATCTCAGTTCCAAATTTAGAGATTCCAGCGCTATCCGTTCACCCAAATCCCCATTATACAAAATTTATTTCCATTTAGTACTTTCCGTACACATAAGTACTAATTTCCAAAACCACCTTCATATCTCAATCCTACACTTCAACAGTAATATTAATTCCAAATTTCAGGTTTCCAGCTCTATCCGTTCATTCAAATCCAAATTGTACTAAATTTAGCACCATTTAGTACTTTTCGTACCCATAAGTACGAATTTTCAAAACTACCTCAATCCTACACCCCACCAGTAATCTCAATTCCAAATTTCGAGATTCCAGCTATTATCGGTTCACCCAAATCCCCATTGTATCAAATTTAGTACCATTTAGTACTTTTCATACACATAAGTACGAATTTCCAAAAGTTCTTCAATCCTACACTCCAACAGTAATCTCAATTCCAAATATCAGGATTCCAGCTATATCCGTTCACCCAAATCCCTATTGTACCAAATTTAGTACTATTTAGTACTTTTCGTACACATAAGCACGAATTTCCAAAACTACCCTCATACCTCAATCCTACACTACAACAGTAACCTTAATTCCAAATTTCAGGTTTCCAGCTCTTTACGTTCACCCAAATCTAAATTGTACTAAATTTAGTACTTTTCGTACACATGATTGGTAATTTTTCAAACCATTTCCTTTTAGAAGCACCACTTGCCAACCTTGATTTCCATACTAAATTCCTATATTCCTATATTCCTGGGGCCTATTATTGATTTCATTAATTATTTAGCGATTTCATCAAATTTCAGATTTTGAAATTGAAAATTGAATAGTTATGACTGTACATCTCCATATACGATAAAATTCTTAATTGCAAATAAATCGTGGTAATATGCACAATTCTATTGCACTTTCATTGATTTGCAAACATTTAGTTATTACCAAAAAGTCAGGTCCATACAGTTTTTAGTTGTTGTTATTTCTGGCCGATTTCTGAATTTATTCCCCTAATGTTGTCTTCAACAGCAACTCATTTGTTCATTTGCGTAATTGATGTTTATACACCATTATCACCAACTGCGACATCTGTTGCAATGGAAGATAACAAATGTCTTGTCTTTCTATTATTTAGTGGTTTACGATAAAATAAGTGCGCCTAGAAGTAAACTACAAAATTTGAAATTATGTGTGATCTCTTACGATATCAAGATGTTATGGCATTGTTAATTTTGCACATGTCTTGCAGAGGGCCAACTAAGTGAATAAGTATGTAATAGTAATGAAAAATAAGGATTTTTGTTGTTGTTATTTTTTGTGGTTCCAGGACGAATTTTCTAAAACCCGGCCTTATCTCGCACATTTGCATCAACAGTGACCCACTGGTAAAATTTCAAGCTCCTAGCTTTAGCCGTTTTGGCTGGGCGTTGATGATGAGTCAGTCAGTCAGTCAGTCAATCACTTATCACCAAGCTCATTTATATATATAGATAGATATATATATATATATATATATATATATATATATCACTGAGTCCGAACACCTCTTGTGGAGAAGGTTTTCAAAGCTGAAATACTCAGGAAATGTCGCCAACATTACTGAGGGGTATGTTGCCTGGAATATATAAATATATAAATATATATATATATATATATATATATATATATATATATATATATATATATGTTTGTACAGTATTTGATTTGGGGACAGCAAAATAATCTGAATTTGAACAGATTTTATATCTGAATTTGCTTAAATTTATACATATTACTTCATATTTTAGCCTATTTCTTCATAAAGTTTCCTACAGACTAATTTTTGTATCTAGTATATAATTTGCGAACATCATATACATCGTGTACTACTACGAGCCACTGTTCTCAAATTATATACAAGGTATACCGCAAAATGGGTTGCCACCATCTTCTTACTTTTCTTTAAACAGTTTGTCATTTTAATGATCGGCGTCAACATTTAATGCACGACTCTGATCAAAATATAAAATGATTGAAGTGTAAACAAACAAATGAGAAGAATAAGAAATTTTTTTGTAAAATTGATTGGATTGCAGCAGCTGTGCTCTATGGAACTATAATTCTTACACGACCAAACAACTCAAACAAAATGTGGTGTATGAAAGGCTAATGAAAAATGGAACCAAGTCCAAATTCTTAAACATCAGTCTTATCCCGTCATGGTCAAAGATATGCATATCTATTTACATATGTATTTAATGATCGTCAACAAATGTGGGCCTTAAACATAAGCAAAATTGAAAAAAAACAATATCCCATTTGCCCATGGCTAATTCAGCACGCTGCAGAGAAAAATGTCATCAGCACCAGATTTGGACCCATTTGTAGGGAAGTATGAACTTGTGCAAGACAAAATTTAAGTTTTAAGTGAGTTGGTCCCGGCAGGGTGCTATTTAGAGCTTTTGGGCCATTATCTCAGGAAGTATGGACTTGCACCCAAAGAGAATTGTGCGGTTGTGAACCGGCCGCGGGCAAAGCTGCTGCAACAAATTTCATGACGATCTCAGAAGTGTTCCTAAACTGCACTTGTGCCAAAAATTTTGAAAATTTGTGTGGGAGGTACTCGAAGGAGTGCACCGATACTGTCCATATTCAAAGCTGATCTATGTCTGGAAATATTACGCCGTGCAAAGTGCGCTCCAGCCAGCCGGACCGATTTGGCTAAACCGACTCCAAATTGTCTGAAACGGATTTCGTCCAAACATACTTGAGGTCTAAAATCATTATTTCGAGGCGGAATATTTCCATATTATCACAGCTGAGGGTATAAAAAGAACGGAAACAGACCCCTTGTTTTGAACAGAAATTTGTTGTTATAGAATTTCGCTGAAAACACATGTATATGATGGGGAAATGATTTTCTGACATTTTTAGATAACCATACAAGTAAAATCGCGTCATACAGGACAAATATCAGAAAATACGTAGAATACGGATCTATTAGAAGTCTATAGTAATATGTGGTTTTAGTAACAACAAACGTTCTTGTATGAAATGCTAATTCTGATTGATTCATAAATATAAATAAAAAACAAAAATGTAGTCTTATTAAAATTTAAAACATTTATTTTGTGTGAATTTTGTAGGTACATATTTCATTAATAATTATGCATAGCCTTTCAGTCGCGTGATCTGTATACTACAAAAAACAGAAACCAAATCGGACACCTAAAAAAAACAGGTTTTTCATTTCCTTTATGTTTTGCTGTGGCGATGCTGCTCATCAGCAAAACATTTTAGTATATTTTCAGATTTTTTTGCAATTTAAAAAATCTTTTTTTGTATGTTTTTTTGTTTTATCAGCTATTTAAAAAAAAATAGAAAAAAAATTTGCACAGTGGGCTTGGATGCAAATTTTGCGATTTAATTTTCAAATCAATTTTTAACCCCTTCGATTTTCTTGAATTTTTGAATCAAACTACGATCAATTCCAAAAATTTTAAGTCCTATTTGATAACTATTTTTTTCTTAATTTTTTAAAACTTGTCAACACCAATTTTCCTTTATACCAGTGTGAAACATTTGTTATTTTACCAAAAAAAAATAAATAGTTTCATTTATGAACATTCGTTTTGTTGTTTTATTTAGGTATTTATCTTAAACTTCTTTAAAACTTCTTCATTCGGCGATTCTGGAAATCGATTAGCAATAAGTGTATCAGCAGGACAATAAACTAAATAACTTGATTAGCAAATAATCACGTATTAGGATTTATATGAATGGGCATCTGAGCCAAATAATCTAACAATCATTAAAGTGAGATTTTCTCAAGAAGATGATTATTTAAATACGAAAGAGGAGTTGAAGTTGCGATATGATGTGGCTAAACATATCGCCGGCACAAAAAACGCCACTCAGGCATACCCACTAATTTTGGTACAGTAATTGCTAAACCATTTCTAAAATCTCAAAAATGCAATGTTTTTAAGAAGTATAAGATAAATTCCTAAATAAAACAACAAAACAAAAGAACACTAGAATTGCAGTAGTTTTCACAAACGGGAGGATCTGTTACGATCCGCTCCAGAATTCCCAACAATTCATCCTAAGGTAGCCATAATCTTTAGTACTTAAATAAATTTTGGAACAAGTGTCGTCGAGTCCCATATTGCCCATGTTGGAATTGTAAAATTTCAAGACCCATATCTCGGAAAGTATGGACTTCCTCCCGGAAAAATATATATCGTTGTATTCAGGGTCCCAAAGGCTACATATGGTAAAAAATTGTACTATTACAGTATTTATATTTTATTATAGGTAATATTTATAATTAATTAAATTTATTTTAATTAGGTTTAACAACATTTCACTATTACAATAATAAAAAAAACATATGTTTTATGGTCTTTATTTTGTTAATATCTAGCAACAATATTCAATCTAATCGTAGCATAGAATCGTTGGTACATTATCTTCTCTTGCTTATACACGTTTTCTTTTGTCTTAAATACATTGAAATCAAACTGTGAATGAACGAGTTATTTTTACAAGATCGTTCATCGTTTTGCTTTGTTTTGCAAATTTATTTCAGATAAAATTTCGTTTTTCAGGAAAACAAACAAGGACTAATAATAAATTAAAGGTAATATATTAAAGCCTGCCTGGCAAAAATCAACAAAATTAACAAAAATGCTTGAATCTATGAGTTAATTATGATTGAGGTGGTCCGGAGTAAATAACTCCTAAAAGGCATTACGAATCCATTAGTTCAGGGTTGGAGGGACTGACGATGTAATTATTGATTGATACCCTTATTTTGTTGAACATGTTTAATATTGTACCAGGATCGGACATCGAATAGCCGGAATAAACATAGGTATTGCTATCCAAAACAATGGGATCATTTTTATTTACGTAGGGTCTGTTTCAGAACTGCAAGAATCTACTAATTTTTACTATTTTTTTTTTTGATAACAAAGGAAAAAATGTTATCGTAGTAAAAATTCGTAGATTCTTGCAAGTTCTGGAATAGAGCACTAATCAATGGCAAATTCGGTGGCATTGCTTACAGCCAAAACATCCATGCCATCAAACCAAAGGTCGGGCAAAACATCACCATGGTACACCCATCGAATAGGACGAGCCATGGACACGATAGACAGAAATTTGTCCACATCACGCATGGCAGCCTTCATGCCAACAGCACAAGCTTCCTGGCCGGAATACAAATGGCAGGAACCACGAACAATTTCCTCCTCATACAAAGGTTTCCAAACGACGTAGGTCGGCATTTGTGTATAGTATTTGAGAGCTTCATCTTTGGTGAGTTTCACAGCTGTTTCGGTCTTTGTCGATGGTGTAATTTGAAGGGCCGTTGCACTGTAGCCTCAGTAGCATAATTATTGGATTTTTGTGTTCCGGTTATAGCTGAACTTGTTTGTAATGGTTGGATGACTTTTGGTGTACCCCCAGCAGCTCGTGTTAGTTGACGCAACATATTTTCACTGAATTCGATTAATTTCACGATTTTAGGCGTTTTGGTAAATTAGTTTCGAAGGAAACTCACAAAAAGGGGGGAAAATCTGAGCCGCGTAACACCCGTCAACGGCCCAAAACACACACACATGTTTTAAGCCTTTACCTAATTAACTGCGTGTTGCGTGTGCGTTCAAAAATACAAAAACAAAATACATGTATTTCAAATTGAAAACAAAAACAAATACATGTATTTTGTTTTTGTATTTTTGAACGCACACGCAACACGCAGTTGATTAGGTAAAGGCTTTACATGACGTTTACCGAATAGAGATATCTACGTCGATCTTATGCTTGGTTTACATTTACGTGTAAAAAGTTTCTAAAGCAAAACCTATTCAGCGCTATTTTTGTTCAAAGAGAAGTGAATATTTTGCAACTTTTTTGGTTTATGGGAACACAAAAGCAAAAAGTGTTAAATGTGTAAAATTTTTTTAGTTCTGGAACGAAGCTACAATCAATTGGTCTGTTCCAGTACTGCAAGAATCTACTAATTTTTACTATTTTTTTTTTCGATAACATAAAGGAAAAAATGTTATTGTAGTAAAAAATAGTAGCTTCTTGCAGGTTCTGGAACAGAGCAAATATGTTGCTGCTTTCCAAATGTCAAAATTATTGCTTTAAAGGTAGAAACACAATGAAATACGCCGCTTTTTCACGCTCAGTTTCATGTAAAAGATTGAATGCCAAGTACTACCTAATTCAAATGAATTAGGTAGCATTTAAATTAGGTAGTACTTGGCCTTTAATCTTTTACAACAAACTGAGGGTGAAAAAAGCGGCGTATTTCATTGTGTTTCTACCTTAAAGGTGTGAACAGAATGAAATACGCCGCTTTTTTCACGCTCAGTTTCTTCTGGGAATAAACATTTAATCATATCCACCATTCGATTATGTGGAGAAACCGTGGCACTTCATTCATTTTTCGCGTTTTTATAAAATGCTCAAAAAAGATATAAACAAACACACTTGTTTCTTTTGTGTTTACTGATTTTGAAGTAATAGGAATTCAGGAAAAACCACTTATACTTATACCATGAACTGTCCTGTCTTTTGTAAACGCAGGGTTAGTTGTTAAATAATGGTCTGTTCCTTTACTTTAAAAAATGGTAACAGTGGTAAAAAATGGTAAAAGTGGTGAACTGGTCTCATATAAATTGTATGCTTGTTAAAGTAAAGGAACGCTTTGCAGGTGAAAAATGGTAAGAAATGGTAACCTCAGGCAGGTAAAGGAACAGAGCTTAAATGTCAAATCAGCAGTTTGACAGATTTTTCACTTCTTACACCACGAAATTTGTCGAGCTGGTTTACATTGCGAAATCAAGTGGATTTCTAACTGTCAATTCCTTTGCGTATACGTCAAATGAAAACTCATATGAAATCAATTGGATTTCATTTGACGTTTGAGCAAAGGAATTGACAGTTTGAAATCCACTCGATTTCGCAATGTAAACCAGCTATAAGAAACTTTAACGTAACTAGGCGTTTACACCAGACAGTTTGTCTTCAAATACAACTCTGATTTACTAACACATACATATATTTGTCGTTTGTCTCCCAGCTGTCCATCATTTTTTCACAGACAGTCGTGTAAACTAATTTTTGGCATTTTTGCAAAATTAAGTGAGATAGCAATTGAAATGTTTTGAAAACAAAAGAAAAGGAAAAAAAAAACAAAATATGAGAACGGAAAACAAAAATAAATAGATGATTTCCATTCATTCATTTTGCAGTTGTCTGGACGCCTACGTCACACAGGAAAGTTGTGGGATTTTGACAATCAATACATGAAGTCAACTGTCCCCTGTCATTTGTAAACGCAGCGTAAAGGAACAAAGCTTATGATTTCTTTTTACGAAACCATAGAAATAAATTTTGTGTATTTACATCAGCTTTTTGCGTCATTTACGCACCCAAGTCCCGGTAAGCCCTAGAGCGATTTCACTGCAAAAAATTCATGAAATTAGGCATTTCTAGATCGAGATCCCAACTATAGCAATTTCAAGATATTACGCTACTATGGAACTCGATCTAAAGTCTCATAATTTAATGAAATGTTTGCAATAAATCGTTCTAGTGTGGACCGGGACCAAACAACCACACATACACAAGTCCAGTTCCACAGTATAGTGAGTTCATTTAAAAAATTGCATGAAATTATGCATTTCTAGATCGAGTTCCCCACTACAGCGATTTCCTGATAAAAACGCATGTTACACTTGCACTTTTTTATAAAACATGCGTCATTTAAGTTGTCAATTTCATAGATTATCTGTCAAGTAAATGACGTAAATTCCCAAAATACTTGTTTTAACCCCCAGTTTTTGTAAAAATTTTTATTCTTCTCACACGAATTGTCAAATTTGGTAGATCGATTTACTCGCTTTAGCGCAAATGTAGAGCGCTGATTTTTAAATGAGGAATCCTTAATGATATGCGGAACGGGTATACGAAAAATTAGATGTGTATGTCATCTGGGGGCTGAGCTATGAATGCCTAAATTATTACGAATATAGACGAACGAACAAAAATAAGTTACAAAAACTGGGGGTAAGTGCAAGTGTAAAATGTCTATTAAGGCCAGAACAGAATCAATCGTTTCTTTCTTTGCGTGCTTCAAAAAAATTCAAATTATAAAGCAATGCCATAGCCTCTTTGCAAATCCGACTACGTTCGCCTTTAAGAAGCTCATGCATTCCTTTATAATTTGACATTTTGGAAGCACGCAACGATTGATTCTGTTCTGGCCTTTTCATGACATTCTTTCAATGTAATCACTGTAGTGTGGACCGGGACCAAATACACAATAATTTTATCTCAGAAAACAACAAGAATTTCACAAACAAATGATTATGAAATAACTTGATTTAAATCAAAAACATAATTACTCTGTTCCAGAACCTGCAATAAGCTATTTTTTTTTTACTACGATAACATTTTTTCCTTTATGTTATCGGACAAAGTAGTAACAATTAGTAGATTCTTGCAGTTCTGGAACAAACCAAATTTTTTCAGACAAAATCATCGCAAAATAGTTGCATTTTCGGTACGTTACGACCCAAAAACTGGGTTGCTGTGCTAATGTAAAAACCATTTTAAAAGTTTTTAAGGCCGCTGCACATACGGCTTGTTGAGCGTTGCGTTACAACAACCACATGAAAACTTAAAGAACAAACTTGGCATCACTTACCCATTTTTCATGTGGTTCTTGCTTTCAACGCGTCACACAATGGACCGTATGTATTTGGCCCATTAGGGGTTTGCTTCATTTTTTGGTAAAACATGAAACATTTTCGACATTTAACATACAAAAATAAATTACGATACACTAAAGCCCTCGGCACATACGGTCCGCTGTGCGTCGCGTCAATAACAACAACCACACGAAAAAAGTGTAAGTGATGCCAAGTTTGTTCTTAAAGTTTTCATGTGGTTGTTGTAACGCGACGCGTTGCGCGTTGAAAACAACAACCACAAGAAAAAGTGTAAGTGATGGCAAGTTTGTTTTTGAAGTTTTCATGTGGTTGTTGTAACGCAACGCTCAACGCGCCGTATATGCCGAGGCCTTTACTATTTTTTACTCGCCCAAATTTGTCGCGTAAAAAGTTGTTAAAGAGACCGCTTTTCAGCGCCATTTTTGTTTAAAGAGAAGTGAACATTTTACGACCTTTTGGTGTACGACAAATAATATAATCAGTACAGCAAATAATATATTTTGGTCTGTTCCAGTACTGCAAGAATCTACTAATTTTTACTATTTTTTTCGATAACATAAAGGAAAAAACGTTATCGTAGTAACAAATAGTAGTTTCTTGCAGGTTCTCAAACAGACCAACCATGTAATCTATATACATATGTATGTATTTCATTTTAGTAGTTCATCAGATTTCCACTGCAAGAATCTAATGCTTTCCACTCGATTTAAACTGTCAATTCCATTGCTTAAACGTCAAATGAAATCCAATGGATTTCAGATGAATTTTCATTTGACGTATACGCAAAGGAATTGACAGTTGAAATCGAGTGGATTTCGTAAATGTAAACCAAGCATAAGAATCATAATAGAAAGTTGATCTTTTAATTTTCTATGAAGTCAAAAGTCTACTTCGATTTTTATATTCTTCAAATCCATGGTACAATTAGAAAGGTAGATGCCTCTGCCCAGCTGATCGAATCTAAAACATAAAAAAACTATGAATTCGCCATTAAAAATCAAAACAAAAAACCATATGATTCGGTAAGTGAGAGATAGAATGTCTACACTTTATGGACAAACACAAGCGATAAAAAGAGACAACAAGAGACCATTTGGCGAAAATTTTGACTGTTTACATTACAAAAAAAGTTGCTTTGTTGTAGCAATTCGCCGATGCATCTACCTTTCTTATTGTACCATGCTCAAATCAAAAAATCGAGGAATCGATTACTCGAAAATCGACTTGCGTATCCCTATAACAAACATATTATTCACTGATCAGTTCAAAGGCAAACGTCGAGGAAAGAACACAGTGCAGTAAAAGGACACTGCTTGCAGCTCAGCTGCTTGCAGCTGCAAGCATTAAACCAAAAATTCCAGAATAAAGAGGTAAGTAATATAGCATTGAAGTTACAAATATTTGACTTTTGTTGGACGCATGAATTGGAAGCCACAAGTTTGTGATTTTTTTAATTTATGCATCCCACAAAAGATTTATCAAAGTCCAGTCTGCATAGCGTTACTACACGTAAGTCTATGGTCACACTAGAGTGGTTCCATTGAAACTTTTAGGGATTCTTAAATCGAGTTCCTCACTACAGCAACTTCCTGATTTTACTCTAGTATGGAAATCAACCAAGGAACCCTGGATTTCATGAAATTGTTTCAATGAAACCATCTAGTGTGACCAAGGACTAAAGCACAGTTATTTATAGAAACCAAACGTTGTGTTTAGAAAAAAATGCCCACATTGTGTGAGCTTAGTAAAAGATTCCCTAGACACTTGAGGTATCTTCTACTAATCTTGGCACGTATAGTAGACATTTTTTGTTATATTGATTTTCTGGTTTCTAGAAATACATGTAATACAGTGACTGTCACTAAAAATACTGCAACCTGAAATAAAAAAATGTAAACGTTCATAACTTGGAAACGAGTTGAGCTTTTTTTAACAATTCAAAAAAACAATTTTGTAGGCCGTATAGTTATCTTTAAGATGACATACAAGAATATTCCGTTTGCAGTACCGTTATACTAAAATTTCACCGGAAAATAAAAAATGGTCCTTTTTAATGTGAACATTAAAAATGATGCACCACAATAATCGATTAATAATTTCCAAATTTTTCGCTTTTTTTGCAATTTTAGTAATCGGAATGATGGGATTATTGGTTCCCTATCGTTTTCAGTAGTTTTGTCAATGATTCCGATAGAAAAAATGATATTCATGGCGCAATATCGGCATGATTGTAATTAATGTCCCTTTGTAACCAATTTGGCTAGAAATTTCTAGTTTTTGAAGTTATTTTTCAAAGAATGATCATGAAAAATCATGACGGGTTATATCCAGAGTACGTACAAACAACCTAATGATATATTTATTAGTCAGGCTTGCCCTATATTATACTAGTCTGTAACGGCGTTACCCCCATTGTTAAGAATATTTCTGAAAACTATTTTCAAGGAAAAGTGCCAAAAATGTTGTTCTATGCCCCAATTTTTACCTCTATTAGGCAGCGCCATTAAAGACTAGTAGTATCATTAGATTGTACGTACTCTGGACTAGGGATACGCAAGTCGATTTTCGATTAATCGATTCTTTGATTTGAAGAATCTAAAAACCAGAATCGAGTTTTGACTTCATAGAGAATCGAAAGATCGATTTTTCTATTATGATTCTTGCAGAGGGGTCAATTCTGTTTTGACTTTTTGACGTGCCACGAAAATCAAATTTACACATTCATTGGTAAGAGCAAGACAACAATAGCTCTGTTCCAGAACTAAAAAGTTTTTACAATTTTTACGACTTTTACACATTTTGCGTTCCCGTACACAAAATTTGTATGAAAATCGTTTACGACTTTTACAACTTTTACGACTTTTACCACTTTATAAAGTACGGGAACAGGCCAAATATTATATTATTTGTTGTACTGATGAATAAACTTAATCTAACGGTACGGTAGTGTTAAACGCGAAGCATTGTACACTAAAACGTTCACATTTTCAACTAAGGAGTCATCTTCATCGAACGATTCTTTTATTCAAGTGAGTTCTAAGGCCGTCATCAGACCATCTGCTTTTTCACATGTATGTTGTCACTTTGGGTATACTAATACTACAGAACAGCTGATGTCATACATGTGAAAAAGCAGATGGTCTGATGGCGGCCTAAGTAAGAATCAAAGGATCGAAAAATCGATTTTTGATTCCTACGTAAGAATCGAAAAATCGATTTTTGAGTTCTAAATAAGAATCAAAGATCGAAAGATCAATTCTTGAGTTCTAAGTAAGAATCAAAAGATCGATTTGTGCTTGGTAATACTTATCCCTACTTTGGATATAACTCTTAACGATCTTTCATTGTCATGTTTTGGAAAATAACTTAAAAAACTAGAAATTTCTAGCCAAATTGCCTACAAAGGGACATTAACTAAAATCATGCCAACAATACGTCATAAATATAATTTTTTCTATCGGAATCATTGACAAAACTACTGAAAACGATAAGGAACCTAAAATTCCACTATTCTGATTACTAAAATTTCATAAAAAGCGAACAATTTGGAAATTATTAATCGATTATTGTGGTGCATCATTTTTAATGCTCACATTAAAAAGGACCATTCTTTATTTTCCGGTAAAATTTTAGTATAACGGTACTGTAAACGGAATATTTTTGTATGTCATCTTAAAGACAACTCTTCGGCCTACAAAATTGTCTTTTGAGTTGTTAGAAAATCTCAACTCGTTTCCAAGTTATAAACGTTTATATTTTTTATTTGAGGTTGCATAATTTTTAGTGACAGTCACTCTGTACATACAGTGAATCACAGTCAAAAGTATCCACTTCAGTTTCTTTCATTAAAACTGCGATGGCTAAGAATTGGTTAATGATAGCGATTTCATTCCTTTTTATATTTTACATTAGTGTCGTAACTCAAATATAATAAAATAAAATTAAAGAAATTCAGGTAAATTTAGATAAAAATAAAAATGGTTAAATATCGATTTCTACCTCACAGTGAAAAGTATCCACTCTAAAAGTTTCATGAAACAAAAAGGATTTTTTAGTGTTTCAGCCCTTGGTATGACATCCTTTGTTATGCTTTACAGCTTTTAGCCTTTTTGCGCCGAAAATTTAGTTAAATTTTTACCAAAAAGGCTAAAAGCTGTCATACCAAGGGCTGAAACCCAAAAAATCCTTTTTGTTTCATGAAACTTTTAGAGTGGATACTTTTCACTGTGAGGTAGAAATCGATGTTGTTTAACCATTTTTATTTTTTATCTAAATTTACCTAAATTTCGTTAGTTTTATTTTATTGTATTTAAGTTAAGACACTAATGTGAAAATATAAAAAAAAATGAAATCGCTATCATTACTCTTAGAAATTGCAGTTTTAATGAAAGAGAGTGAAGTGGATACTTTTTATTGTGATTCAATGTATGTAACTATGCTTTTGTAAAGCTAAGCTATTTAGTTTCGCACAGTAACAAGAACAAAATTCGCATACACACCCTCCCATACAATACAAACACTAACGGTACTAAAACGAACAAATTCCTACAATATGTGTAAATCACACTTTTGGCTACACACATTGTGTCAATTTGTTCGTTGTAGTAACGTTAGCGTTGAGTTAGATTTTTGTTGTTGTGTGAAGCTCCAAAGCGTGCATAGAAGTTACAGTGCATAGACTAATTTACTCTTGTATTGTTGTTTCCAGAAAGTGAACGCTGCGTTTTTAGGAGCCAGCAGCGAAGAAAAAAAATCTTTGAGCGCTTTGAACCATATTTGGTAAGTATTTATTATAATTTTTTATTAGTTATACTATAAAACGAACAAATTCCTACAATATGTGTAAAAAATCACACTTTGGCTACACACATTGTGTCAATTTGTTCGTTGTAGTACCGTTAGCGTTGAGTTAGATTTTTGTTGTTGTGTGAAGCTCAAAAGCGTGCATAGAAGTTACAGTGCATAGACTAATTTACTGGTATTGTTGTTTCCAGAAAGTGAACTCTGCGTTTTTAGGAGCCAGCAGCGAAGAAAAAAATCTTTGAGCGCTTTGAACCATATTTGGTAAGTATTTATTATAATTTTTTATTAGTTATACTATAAAACGAACAAATTCCTACAATATGTGTAAATCACACTTTGGCTACACACATTGTGTCAATTTGTTCGTTGTAGTACCGTTAGCGTTGAGTTAGATTTTTGTTGTTGTGTGAAGCTCAAAAGCGTGCATAGAAGTTACAGTGAATAGACTAATTTACTGGTATTATTGTTTCCAGAAAGTGAACGCTGCGTTTTTAGGAGCCAGCTGCGAAGAAAAAATCTTTGAACGCTTTGAACCATATTTGGTAAGTATTTATTATAATTTTTTATTAGTTATATTAAAAAACGAACAAATTCTTACAATATGTGTAAATCACACTTTTGGCTACACACATTGTGTCAATTTGTTCGTTGTAGTACCGTTAGCGTTGAGTTAGATTTTTGTTGTTGTGTGAAGCTCAAAAGCGTGCATAGAAGTTACAGTGCATAGACTAATTTACTTGTATTGTTGTTTCCAGAAAGTGAACTCTGCGTTTTTAGGAGCCAGCAGCGAAGAAAAAAATCTTTGAGCGCTTTGAACCATATTTGGTAAGTATTTATTATAATTTTTTATTAGTTATATTAAAAAACGAACAAATTCTTACAATATGTGTAAATCACACTTTTGGCTACACACATTGTGTCAATTTGTTCGTTGTGTACCGTTAGCGTTGAGTTAGATTTTTGTTGTTGTGTGAAGCTCAAAAGCGTGCATAGAAGTTACAATGCATAGACTAATTTACTTGTATTGTTGTTTCCAGAAAGTGAACTCTGCGTTTTTAGGAGCCAGCAGAGAAGAAAAAAAATCTTTGAACGCTTTGAACCATATTTGGTAAGTATTTATTATAATTTTTTATTAGTTATATTAAAAAACGAACAAATTCTTACAATATGTGTAAATCACACTTTTGGCTACACACATTGTGTCAATTTGTTCGTTGTAGTACCGTTAGCGTTGAGTTAGATTTTTGTTGTTGTGTGAAGCTCAAAAGCGTGCATAGAAGTAACAGTGCATAGACTAATTTACTTGTATTGTTGTTTCCAGAAAGTGAACTCTGCGTTTTTAGGAGCCAGCAGAGAAGAAAAAAAATCTTTGAGCGCTTTGAACCATATTTGGTAAGTATTTATTATAATTTTTTATTAGTTATATTAAAAAACGAACAAATTCTTACAATATGTGTAAATCACACTTTTGGCTACACACATTGTGTCAATTTGTTCGTTGTAGTACCGTTAGCGTTGAGTTAGATTTTTGTTGTTGTGTGAAGCTCAAAAGCGTGCATAGAAGTAACAGTGCATAGACTAATTTACTTGTATTGTTGTTTCCAGAAAGTGAACTCTGCGTTTTTAGGAGCCAGCAGCGAAGAAAAAAATCTTTGAGCGCTTTGAACCATATTTGGTAAGTATTTATTATAATTTTTTTTATTAGTTGTAGACATAGGTTTTTGCATATTAAAAAATCAAATAGTACTCTGGACATAACTCTTAAAGATCTTTCATGGCAATTTTTTTTGAAAATAACTTAAAAAACTAGAAATTTCTAGTCAAATTGTCTATAAAGAGACATTAATTAAAATCATGCCAACATTACGTCAAAAATATAATTTTTTTCTATCGGAATCATTGACAAAACTGCTGAAAACGATAGGGAACCTGTAATTCCACTATTCTGATTACTAAGGGGTACTTTACACGATATGTTTTTTGCATATGAGTTGTCACTTTGCATATACATTTTGTATGGGAGAAGTGACAACTCATATGGAAAAAACATATCGTGTAAAGTACCCATAAAATTGTATAAAAAGCGAAAAATTTGGAAATTATTAATCGATTATTGTGGTTCATCATTTTTGATGCTCACATTAAAAAGGACTATTCTTTATTTTCCGGTAAAAATTTAGTATAACGGTACTGTAAACGGAATATTTTTATATGCCATCTTAAAGCCAACTCTTCGGCCTACAAAATTGTTTTTTAAATTGTTAAAAAATCTCAACTCGTTTCCAAGTTATGAACGTTTAAGACTAGTAAACATTCTTTTATTTTCAGAACATTTTGTGACACCAACCAGCATTAAAAACGACCTTCTTTGGTAGCCAGGAGCTATACGCGGCATAAAAAATCTTTAAAACATACAAATATTACTCAGTAAGTCTTTATTATAAATTATTATTTTTAGTAGTTATCATATCCTTACAAAACAATTTTAGTCCATATTTACATTAGGCAATTTTCCTTGCGGAAATTGTCAGTTTGTTGGTGAGAGGGGATGTTGACAGGTAAAGGGTTACCATATGCCCCACCTCTCTCTCCATCAAATTGACAATTGCCGCAAGGAAAATTGCCTAAGTCCCAATTTACATTAGGCGAGTTTACTGAGTTTACTTGCGGCAATTGTCAGTTTGTAGATGAGAGAGGGTGCTGAGAGGCAAAGGGTTACCATATGCCTCACCTCTCCAGGAAAATGACAATTGCCGCAAGTAAACTCGCCCAATGTAAATTGGGACTACTATAAATATGGACTTACTTTTGTGAAATATGTGTCTTTTGCATTTGTCTTTACAATTTGTGCATTTCCCAAAAGTTTTTGTTTAACTTTTTTTTCCTGAAAAGCAATAATCTTACACAAAAATTCGTTTTCTGCAGGTGGTGGATCATATTAAAATATGGACTCTTCACACATTTCTGGTAAAATGCCAAATGATCAGTGCTCATTAAGGTATGTCATTTTTAATTAATAGTGTAATATATTAGATTAAATTGGTTTATTTTGTCTAGAAACACAAACACTTAAAATTTTCCCCCCGTGTTCACAACAATAAGGGCGCACAAGGCCTGAAAAGGACCCTTCAGTGCTGCCAAATTCAATGTTTACTTTTCTCAAATTGTTCATGATTGGATGAATGTTTTCCTAGAAAAATCTATTCCGCGAGAATTGCATTGATAGCTGTTTCAGAATCCGCAAAAACTTCCCACGTGTAAGCTGTTTATACCCTTATCATTTATGCTAAAAATTTTTTTGCGAACCATCTGCGATTTTTAGTATAGTGGTTAAGGAAGAAATTCTGGTTTGGAAATCTGTTCGCGTTCACAAAATTGGCCGATGCGCGCAAAAGTTATAGCGCTTTTTATTTTCTTACAAAGAAAAAATATTTTAAAATGTCTTCTTTGTTGTATTGAGAAAATGTATGCATATATCAGTAACAGCATTTGATATCACTCCGTAGATGCACCATCATTTCTAAAATTTGTTATTTTCGCGGAAAATCAAAAAAAATATATATTGAAGTAAATACAAATTATCCTGCACCACAGTCCTTACAAGCATTAAAAAAATAAATTAAAAATAACTACAGAATCTAGACAATTCGTGAAACCAAATGTATAGAGATTGTGTTTATAAATTGCTTATTATTGCAACAACAAAAGAGAAAAAGTTATTGTTGGTATATTGCGCAACTCCAACTATTTCCTGAAATCCCATACAAAAGTTAATGTATTCTGTTAAAACTTGATCAAAATATATGGTTTACAATTAAGATTAATATTGAAATTACAATCATTAAAAAAAGCCTGTAATTCGCGAATTAGTTAAAATCTGTTGATGCGCATCCGATTTTGATACTGCGAATCTCTTTCAATATCTATGCATATTTCGATGTTTCACTCAGCGGCCATTGTGTGCCGTCAGTTGCATCTCACAATGTCAAAAGGTAAAAGTCGCGCAATGTGCATACGATTTTGATGCGCATCCGGTTTCAGTAGCACCCATCAAAATACACATATTTTAAATAGATTCTTCACGAACCGCGGATGTCTCCACATGTACCGCGGTTTAGTAACAGGATTTGTCAAAATATATATTTGCAGATTTTCCTATTTTCAAGGTATCTATATCCACCATTTTAGTGGATGGATTTGAACACGGAAGGGCTGATTAGATCTCCCCCACAAAAGTTCAAACTTAGTCGCTAAAAAGCCGCGCACGATAGCTTTCGGGGGGAGCGACCGATTTTATACATATTTTTCACATCGTAATATTTCTACATGGATTAGGTTCGAATATGAACTATATTGGTTTACTCCTTGGGTACACCTCCCTCCCCTCAGTTTAAGACCTCCACTCCAATCGTTTTGATTTTTCAATAAGCAGAATGACCATTTTCCGAAAAATCCAACAATGAATCTAAAATCTTTCTATGTGAAAGAAAATAGCTTCAGTCTTCATCATAAGAATATATTTAAGAAAGAAAACCCGTAATATATACAGTGCTGTGCATATCAAAAGCAACAAATGCAGGATTTCGCATTAAATCAATTTTTGGATCCGCTGCAAATTTTTAAAATGCAATATTTTGTGCCTAGTTGTGCTTTGTTATGTACAGAGAGCGTTCAACAAGTTTCTGTACTTTGTGGTTGGATAGGATGACGACAACAACAATATAGACTGATCAACAACGACATATTATTAACAATTGTAGTCTTATAGGTTTTTATTAGCTGTACTTTTGACTTAAATTTGTTGTTTTGGGGCGGCATGTTAGTCTTGCCCCAGACTATGAAAATTTTCATGAAAATGTTTTGAGCTTATGGGTAAGAAGGGAGAAAGGGAGCTCCTTCACCTCCGCTCTCTCCTAAAAGCTGAAATATGTTCATGTGTTATTTTCAGTGTCTGGCACAAGAGTCGTCGATCTATTCCTATTCGATCTATTTTTAAAATTTCCCCAACGTTTTTAGTCACAATGTGCCGATGACGTCAAGGGATATTCGGTTGTTTAACTAGTTTATTATTCGGCAAACATAAGAACGGATGATACTAAACCATTTTCAGATTTAATATTTAACAATTTAAATTTTTATATAAGGGATGCAATTATATAACAAATGAAATTTTTTCCAAAAATGACACTTACATGCCCCAAAACAACAAATTTAAGTCAAAAGTACAACTGATAAAAACCTACAGTGTTGGTCACAGAATTAGCACACCCCTTTGGGGCAAAATGATTTCAGTCAGCTAAGAGTTTTGATAGGGCAAATTGAAATATTTTCGTAATCGAGATCTTTGTCTATAATGTATTTAACAGATTTAATGATATCAGTGAATAGTATTATCAGTGGTTTTTTGAAAATAAAAGTTTTGTGAAGACGTCCAAATTATCAAGGGGACATATAATTAGCACACCCTATGATTTTTTAATTTAATTCAATTAATATACAAAAATTAATTTATATTGAAGTTAATTCATATTCAAAACGCATTGAACAAATCATTTTTTCAAAGACAAAATAATTTATCACACCGAAATCTCGGACCATTTTTCGTAATGTACACCTAAACGTCAGAAAGTCGCCAAAACTTTAAAAACAAATGTACAATTGGATCTGAAATTATTAGAGTTGTTAACCGATTACTGAAATTTAAATATTAAGTGCAAAAACTTTTCATAAAGTGTTTAAGGTAAATGATTCATTCAAGAAAATTTTCGAGTTGGAAGGGGTTTATAGAATGAAGATCAATAAAATGCACCCTTATGTAAAGAAGGATCAACTTATAACACCATTTGTTATTCAAAATTACAAGTCTGAATAACACCAAAGACCTATCACTACAAAACTGTCAACAAAGCGCTAGGTGAACACGTAGCACATGAGTATGTTCCAAGGTACAACCCCTTTCTAACAATAAAGGATTTTGAGATTTGCTGAAATTGGTCAGAATCCATGAAAGTAGGCATATACTATTCAAGATAAATGTTTTCTGGATTATTGATTTTAAATTTAATTGTTTTAAGCTCCGGGAAACATTTGCGGTCTCACTGGACTATCTCCAATTTGCCTTATGTTTACAAAATTATTGAAATTTGCGTAGGTCCCATAGAGATGATGATCACGACATATCGGTAAAATTCAGTCCAGATGAATAAGTATTTATATAATCAATAGCTCAAACCATCATATTACAGTTTATTAATGAAAATTTTTGTGTCAAACGGATTTTACAGATGCACACTGCTGGTGGGTACTTCCCACTATTCGCAAATTTACAGAGATGAACAACAATATGATGTTTTATTTGATGTTTCTATGAACTACTTGCCTCATTGAATTTGTTTACATGTGCAAAAATCGATAAAAAAAAAACACTAAAAAACTGAAATTTCTATCAGTGCTTGGGACCCAAGGTATACCCCATTTAATTCCCTTCTGACACTGAAATTTCGGAGAATGGTGGAGAGTATAACTAGCAGACTGGAACTTATTCCCAAACGAAAGGGATTTAAAACTGAATATGGACGAACATATTGAAACTATTCACAATATTAGTGATTCTTTTAAGGTGTGCTAATTACGTGACCAGTGAATTTAGGACATTTTTTGCATTTTTGGGGGTTAGTCAAATTGACAGTTATGTTTCCGTTTCTGTATTGCGTTGTATTCTTTAAGCATACTGCAGAGAATTGGTTTGTCTTTTTACGTACTGAACTTTACTGAACATTTTTTCTTCAGTAAAGTTTTGACAATTGTATAATTGAAATGTTGCTAAACATTACTGAAGAAACAATGTTCAGTAAAGTTCAGTACGTAAAAGGACAAACCTATTATATTAGTACAAATACTTTATTCAATACAACTACTTTTGAAGGTATTTTTAGGCAAAATAAATGTTGGTAGTGGGGTGTGCTAATCGTGTGACCAACACTGTATAAGACTACAATTGTTAATAATATTTCGTTTCGTCGTAAAAAACTGCAACGGATCCAAAAATTGATTTAATGCGAAATCCGGGATTTGTTGCTTTTGATATGCACAACACTGTACATACATAAAGCAAAGCGAACGCGGGCCAGGTTGTAAATAACTAAAAATAAATAAGTCGTTGTTGACTGATGGTTCGTGCTACACACTTGTCAGTCACACATACAGAAAGGGTTCATCGGACTGACGGCACAGACTGATAAATGAGTGGGGGCCTTAAAAGAATATTATTTTCCATATACTTATTGTTTTCTTTATTATTTTTAGCCTTCAAAAGTTTTGCTTGGTGACATTTCACAATGATGACTTTTATGTAGTCAATTCAAAAACAGTATCGCAACTCAAAGGCAATGACTGTGTAGTAAAATATAGAGGCGGCTCATACTCTGCACAATTAATTACATCAAATGGTGAGTTCCTTCAATATTTAAGTCTTCTCATGTTTTGATAGTTATGTAAATTTACTCAATAAAAAACTTTTTTACAAATACATATAAATTGGTCTGTTCCAGAACTGCAAGAATCTACTATTTTTTACTATTTTTTCCGATAACATAAAGGAAAAAATGTTATCGTAGTAAAAAATAGTAGCTTCTTGCAGGTTCTGGAACAGAGCAAATGTTTCGAACTATTTCCTTAAAGCGCCCCATACACTATCAAATTTTGATGTCAACATTTGTAGTAGTATGTGTACATTTTTCAAAATATGAGAATGTGTGTGTGTATTTTATGGATTGAGCAAAATCAAAATAGTTTTGATTTTCAAAATGAAACCCAATCAATCCAATGAATATGGTTTATTTTCAAAATTGTCAAAAAGAAATATTAAAAAAAGAAAACATTGTGTTTGGAAAGAAATAAAAAAATTTAAGTTCATTCGTTTTTTAGAGGAACATTTGAAGATTTCGGTTGCAGATTGAATGCTTTGCTACACACTTATCAAGCACACACGTACAGAAGGAGTTCATCGGATGGACAAGCCAATTTGATAGTGTATGGCCCGCTTAACTGGCAATAACCTGTAGTGCGATTCTCTAACACATTTTTTGAATTATCGACAAAAATCGGTAAAATTAAAACGCAAAATTATGAATGAAAAGTTAAAATAAAAGTTGACAACACTATTGCTGTCGGTAGAACTTTACGATTTCTTTTTATTTGTCGCTAACTTACCGAAAAACATCGGTAGCGAAATTATAAGCGTTTTAATTTTACCGACAATTGTCGGTAACTCAAAAAATGAGTTAGAGAATCGCACTACTGGCGTTTACAAATGACAGTTTTCGACTTTTTTTGAATAACAAAATAAAATGCATTTATTATTTGTGTAAAACAAAAATGTTAATAACTTTATTAAATTAAAACAAATTATGAAAATTCTGTATTGAATTCAATCGCAAACATGTGTGTTTCCTCCGCTCTTCATTTAATCCAAGCTTAAGTGCTTTTGCTTCATCTGCTAAATGGGTTTGATATTGTCTTCCCATCACCAGTTAAGATTTCGACATGTACTCCAACAGCACTCCATTTTCTTCTCGTGAGTTACCGGAAAAATGTTCACAAATAAAATATTTGGTCTGTTCCAGAACTGCAAGAATTTACTAATTTTTACTATTTTTATACCCTCAGCCTTTAGGCTATGAAGGGTATATACACTTTCATACGGGCAAAATGTGCCTCATCGAAATAATGGTTTTAGACTCCAAGTATGTTTGGACGAAATGTGTTTCAGACAATTTGGAGTCGATTGAGCCATGTCCGTCCGTCTGTCTGGCTGGAGCGCACGATAACTCTCGAAGGGATGAACAGATTCGGTTCAAATTTTGGCTTTCGTAATATTTTGACCAAACTTAGTTTAAGTTCGAAGATGGGCTATATCGGTCCACTCCTTCCGGTACCTCCCACACAAAAGTTCGAAAATGTTTTGAAAATTTGTACGCACGATAACTATTAAAGGGAGTAACCGATTTGGTCCATACTTCGCACATCGTGAAACTTGTACCAGACATAGATAAGGTTTCAATATGGACTCAATCAGTCTACTCCTTCTGGTACCTCCCACACAAAATTTCGGAAAAGTTCAGTTTAGGGCCATCTCTCGAATTGCTTTGATTTTTGTTTTAGCAACTTGTATTCACGGCCCCCTATACGGCGGTACAAGTTTTATTGAGAAAATAGCCTGAAAGTTGCAAAAAACCCCTATGACACCACGTGTGTTGGTTGGAGCGCAAGATAACTCTAGAACGGATCTGCCGATTCGGTCCAAAATTTGGCCTTAGTAATATTTTGTCCAAACATAGTTTAAGTTTGAAGATAAGCCATATGGGCCCACTCTTTCAGGTACCTCCCCCACAAAAGTTCAAAAATGTTCGGAAATTTTGTTCATACGGTAACTCTTGAAGGGAGTGGCCGAATTGGTCCATACTTTACACATCCTAATATATCTAATAGATATAGATCAGGTTCAAATATGGACTATATTTGTCCACTCCATCCGGTAACTCTCACACAAAATTTCGGATATGTTCACTTTAAGACCTGATATCGAATCACTTTGATTTTTGTTGAAGCAACTTGCATTCGCTGCCTCAATTACGATGATAAAAGTTTTTTTAGGGGCAAGTCCATACTTCTTGAGCAAACAGCCCGAAGAATGAAAAAACCCGCTATGGCACCATATGTTGTGGCTGGAGATCCACTTCCATAACGGTCAATGTCGATCCATTCCTTTTAGTATCTCCTCCGCAAAACTTTTGATCTTTAATCCTAATCAACATTTTTGTCGTTTCAAACGCCCAAAATTTTTAAACGTATTTTGGGAAAATTTTTTCAATATACACAGGCTGAGGGTATATCTCTGTCGGCAAAGCCGACTGATACTTTCTTACTTGTTTCCGATAACATAAAGGAAAAAATGATATCGTAGTAAAAAATAGTAGCTTCTTGCAGGTTCTGGAACAGAGCAATTATTTAGTTTGTATTGTATTCCGCTGCCTGTAGAGATGTACAAACTGATTTATGTACAGTACCGTGCAAAATAATAGCAGTGTGGAACTACTATGTACGAAAATTGCAATAATACTGCTCGAAATCCTTAAAGGAATTTAATTATCTGCATCAGGCGAATGCTTAAAAGGTCCTAACCCTTAAGGGCTAAAATATTTTACATAAATATGCAACTATTAAGAAACACCATTGAAGTTTTCTGCAGTGAAAGTAATCCAAGTAAAATTGACATGATAAAAACTATTCATTTATAACTTTTTACAGTTTGACAGTATTTTGGAGCGAAATAATGACAATATGTGTACAAATGTGGAACATCACTGCCTTTAGTGCATCACTGCAGCCCAGATAAAAATACAAAATTTAAATTTTTCAAGAAAAACTTAGCACATAGTAAAAAAAAATAAATTTTTTCTCCTACTCTAAAACTATCACTCCACTCTTAAACATTCTTGTAATCTTTCTTCTCTTTTTATTTTTTTCCCCTATCCTCCCTTTTTCCACCTCCTCTTTTCCTGCAGCTCTTTTCTACTGGATGATCACAATGGACCGGAAGGTCTCCGAGTGACGCAGTCACAATTAGTGACTGCACATCCCCTAACCTAACCTAGCACATAGTAGAAGATATCGGTGGTATTTTCTCAAAAATTATTTGTGATGGTCGAAAGTCATCGTAGGTATCCTCAAAGCAACTATATCCATAGTACGGATACTATTTTTGGAATTTAATGTAAAAATAATCTGATAAATAGAAGGAAATAAAACCAAATCTTTTGTAAGCATACTAAAAGCCCACTTTTATGGAATGGCACGGGCTTCATTTTTGTTATCCAGAACTAGAGCTACAAGTTTGCCAAAGATCCAAGAATGAAAATCCAATCAGTTTCCGAGATATGAAACCAACAACTTATAAACATAAACTAAGATTAGCATGCTGCATATGAAGCCATAAAGTGACCTGGCAGATAGATTACACTATACAACAATTAAAAATTCATTACATTTAAAAATCTGTTTTAAAAGCATTTCGAGACTATACAAATTTTCAATATCGATTTTTAGTGGTAAATATTGTAATCTATCTACAATAACTGCCGGTCACTTTATGGCTTCGTCGACAGCCGGCTAATCTTAGTTTATGTTTATAAGTTGTTGGTTTCATATCTCGGAAACTGATTGGATTTTCATTCTTGGATCTTTGACAAACTTGTAGCTCTAGTTCTGGATAACAAAAATGAAGCCCATGCCATTCCTTAAAAGTGGGCTTTTAGCATGTTTCCAAAAGATTTGGTCTTATTTCCTTCTATTTATCAGATTATTTTTACATTAAATTCCAAAATTAGTATGCGTACTATGAATATTTTTGAGAAAATACCACCGATATCTTCTACTATGTGCTACGTCTTTCCTTGAAAAATTTAAATGTTTTATGTTTATATGGGCTGCAGTGATGCACTAAAGGCAGTGATGATCCACATTTGTACACATATTGTCAGTATTTCGTCTTATTTCCATTCCAAAATATATTTCAACTGTAAAAAGTTATGAATGAATAGCTTTTAGCATGTTCATTTTACTTGGCTTACTTGCATTGCTATTATTTTGCACACGAAAAAACCTTCCTGAGCAGAAAACTTCAATGGTGCTTCTTAATAGTTGCATATTTATGTAAAATATTTTAGCCCGTGAGGTTTGGGTCCTTATAAGCATTCGCCTGTTGCAGATAATTGAATTCCTTTAAGGATTTATAGCAATTATTGCAATTTTCGTACATAGCAGTTCCCCACTGCTATTATTTTGCACGCAACTGTACATGTAGGGATCTCCAACAACTGCTAATAAAATGTAGTGAACGGAGTGCCTTTTTTACGACTCCGTTTGCACTGCATCCGGATGCTGTTAAATTGTGAGGAATTGGAGTGCCTTTTTCACGACTCCGTTGAACTGCGTCCGGATGTTGTTGAAATGTGACAAATGGATGTGATTCTTTGGATTGCATCCAAATGCGGTTAAAATGTGAGGAATGGAGTGCCTTTTTCCTTTATTTCCATAGAAGCACACGCGTGTATGTACATCCGTTTCTTCATATTATCACAATTATTTTTGGACAAATTTGATTACATTTTTTTCTTATTTTGTTTTTCATCTGTTTATCTGGGTTGCCATCAAGTAACACATTTTACGTGCAAATGTCTATGCAAAATTCGCAAAATAAGTATCATGGAAACCCTGAAATATAAAAGCTTTTACGAAATAGACGAAAGCTTTCAGATAAAAACGAATGGTTCTTAAAATTTTACAAGAACCAAATTTTTAACGTATACGTTTTAGTACGAACGGTTCGTGTGACAGGCAAGCATTTTTACAAAAACACCCTGTATAAATATTTGGTTTTTTGAATATTGGGTATGGGGATCTAAAATACTGAGGTGTTTTTATATGAATAATATTTATTATGAATATTTTATTTTTAATAAATTATATTAAACAAGTGAGCAAAGGCTATAGTCGGGACGGGGCCGACCATGTGATACCCTACACCACTACCCCTGTGCATAAGCTTTTCACTGGTAAACATTTCTTTTAGGAAATATAAACCGACTACCACCAAAAATAATATGCCTCTTTGTCTCTGGGACCCCCATAAGCAACCAAAATTTCGTGACCATCCGATCAAAATTACGACCTGTAGCTTGATTGCAAAAAAATGGAAGAATTGGGTGCATTACCGACTATTGTGGGTTCTCCCTTGTTTGACCACCTTCGCCAACTGCTTTACACCAATGTAAAGGTAATATTTTCTTCTTCCATTGACAGGCCTTGTCGTTGGAATACCCCTACTAGAAGCCAATATATTCACAAAGAATAACACTTTGAATTTGTCTCCAAATGAGTTTTTCCCCATTCCGACCCCTAAATATTATCCGGCTATCACCAAAATCAATAGGCTTCTTCCAATGTGGGACCCGCATCAACTCCCAAAAAATTCGTGACGATCCGATTAAAATTGCGACCTGTAGCGTGATTACAAACAAATCGGAAAATGGGATGCATTACCGACTATTGCGATATCTCTGTTGTTTGAGTAGCTACGACAACCTACTTTACATCGTTGTAAAGGTGATATTTTCTACTTTCCTTGCCAGGTTTTGCTTTTGATATACCTCTTAAAGAAACAGAGATTTTGGCTTTGAAATAAAACTTAGACCTTTTCTCCAAATATGTTTTTGCCCATTCCGACCCTTGAATATTATCCGACCATCATTAAAATCAGTAGGCTTCTTCCTCTGTGGGACCCCCATTAACCCCCAAAATTTCGTGGCCATCCGATCAAAATTGCGACCTGTAGCGTGATTACAAAAAAATCGGAAAATGGGATGCATTATCGGCTATTGCCATATCTTTGATATTTGACCACATACGACAACCTGCTTTACAGCGTTGTAAAGGTGATATTTTCTACTTTCCTTATCAGGTTTTGCTTTTGATATACCTCTTAAAGAAACAGAGACATTGGCTTTGAAATAAAATGTTGACTTTTCTCCAAATAAGTGTTTGCCCATTCCGACCCCTAAATATTATCCGACCATCACCAAAATCAATATGCTTCTTCATCTGTGAGACCCCAATTAACCCTGAAATTTTCTTGACGATCCGATCAATATTATCTAAAAAAATAGAAAAATGGGATGTATTACCGACTATTGCGATATCTCCGTTATTTGGTTACCTACGCCGACCTAGTTTGCATCATTGTAAAGACGGGATCTTCTACTTTCATAGTCAGGCTTTGCTTTTGGAAAATTTTCAACCAAAGCTGTGATATTTGTCAATATAATTAAAATCGCAAAAATGAAAATTGGGGTTTTAATTGCTACTATTGCGATATCTTCGTTGTTTGATCACCTACGAGCACCTACTTTACATCATTAGAAAGGTGATATTTTCTGCTTTTATTGTCAGGTTTTGCTTTTGGTATACCCAATATAGAAGCTGAGATATTGGCTTTGGAAAAAAACGTTGTCTTTTTATCCACTTAAGTTTTTTGCCCTTTCCGACCCCTAAAAATTATCCGACCATCACCAAAATCAATAGGCTTCTTCCCCTCCGGGACCCTCATCAACATCCAAAATTTCGTGACGATCCGATCAAAATTGCGGCCTTTAGCGTGATTACAAGGTTTAGATGGACAGACGGACAGACGGACGGACTGACGGACGGACACACATAGCCAGATCGACTCAGCTCGTCGAGACATTCATTTTGATATATATAAGTATGGGTCTACGACCATTATTTCGATGCGTTACAAACTTTTTGGCCATAACCAACTTATAATACCCTCCCCACATAGTGGTGTAGGGTATAAAAATATGACTTAACAACAAAAAATCGTAAATATTTAGCCATATGACTTTATTTTACCCACTGTTGGTTGAAACAATGGTTTCTTGACCGGTGTGAAGTTTTAGTTGGGAGCTGTATACAGTGTTGTGCATATCAAAAGCAACAAATCCAGTATTCTGCATTAAATCAATGTTTGGATCCGTTTCAATTTTTTAAAATGTAATATTTTGTGTCCAGTTGTTCTTATGTTGTACAGAGAGCTTTCAACAAGTTGTTTCTGTACTTTGTAGCTTTATGGGATAATAATCACAACAATATTGACTGATCCTCGAGAATGGGGATTGCAAAACAAAAGCAACAATAGAATATTAATAAAAATTGTTATGTTATTTTTTCTATTATCTGTACTTTTATTTTAAATTTGTCTTTTGGGGCATAGTAGTGTAATTTTAGAATGAATGTGTATTTGTTATCCTAACAGGGTTGCCACTTTCTACCTCTTTTCCCATGGTCTGGGGAAAATATCATAATATCCTCAAATCCATGGTTTAATAAGAAAGGTTAGCCAAAGCTTTATGTCAATTTAAATTTTTTTCATTCGAGTATGCCTAAAACTTCAAAACAATATAAACAAACTGTGTATGTGTGTGTGGTGTTTGAATAATATGCCAAACAATTTTAAAAACAATCGAATTCAATGATTTTTAAAATTGTTTTTAGACCATTTGTATGGAAGAAATTGGTGAGATTTGCATTGAAACAATCAGTTTTTCATATTCACAACTCGATTATGTGGAGAAAATTTAACTCTTCATTCATTTTTGGCGTTTTTTATAAAATGCTTAAAAGTGCATTGTAAGCAAACCCACTTGTTGCTTTTATTTTGAAGTTTTAGGAATTCAAGAAAAACAAGGGTTCTATAGATTTTTACCATTTAAATCTACCTCTTTACTTATACCATGCTCAAATCACAATTTTTCCCCTCATATAAAAATTTAAATTTTAATATATTCATTCGGAAAGTGGATTAATATAAACCGTTCTTTTGTTTGTCGTATAATAAAAAAGTTATACAACCGAATATTGGCAAACACAATCCCCCTTATTACGGATGGCGTAGTCCTATGCGTTCAAATGTCGTAGGCGTAGACGTAGTTTGCATTTTTTTATGATGAAAAATTATATCCTACGAACATTTTTTTATTTTACATCATCATAGATCCATAAAATATCGAAAGAAACACATTCATCATTTCCTGGACGGATTTCTTGGGCTATAAATAACATTTATTTTTTTGATACGACAAATCGGTATCACGTATGGCGTTGAAATGCGAGGAAAGAGTCGTGACAGAATTTGTTGACGACTGCATATAAAAATAAAAACAAATCAATTTCAAAAGAATTTTTTGGCAATGATTAATGAAATATATTGGAAAATAACTAAAATAAATAAAAAATTTACTTCTTTAATTCATTTTCGTATGACAACTTTCGTGTTTTTATCAGATGACAAACTTTCTATTGAAAATATGTTAGAGTCCTCGTATAAAGATTCAAGCAATGCAAATTTCTTAGTTCTTGTTCAAAAGAAGATTTCGAACGAATTATTTTACAATAAAAAAAAAATATTTTTTAATTTTGTATGAGAAAAAAATTGTCGTTGTCGTAAATTTTTCGTGATACCATAAAATAACCCTACGACAACGACTACGCCAATGATTACAAAAACGTCTACGCAGAAAAATTATTTTGATTGTAAAAACTGTAGGGTTGTTTTTTCTTCTGGATTAAAAGCTTAAACATGATCTACTAACAATTCTATCAATTTTTTCACCAAAAGAATTCTTTAAAATGTGATATTTTAGCTTTTAAGGACGAATATATTCATAATACCAATCAGTCGTTTCGACACGTCAACTTGCAATTTTGGATACGACTACGCCAACCGTAATAAGGCTGAATACATCCTGGTGTAAACCCCTTGAGGCCATCGGCACATTGTGGCTAAAAACGTCGGGAAAACATTAAAAATAATATGAATAAGGACTTCCAAGAATTAGTTGCGGCTCTTATTTCCGGTTGAAAGTGGCAACACCTCACAAATGCAAATTCTTTCTAAAATGACACTACCATGCCCTAAAAGACAAATTTAAGTCAAAAGTACAGTACATCTTATAGAAACAAATAGCATAATAATTTTTAATAATATTCTATTGTTGCTTTTGTTTTGCAATCCCCATTGTTGAGGATCAGTCAATGTTGTTGTTGTTATCCCTTCCAGCTACAAAGTACAGTAACAGATTGTTGAAAGCTCTCTGTACATAACAAAAAACAGCTGGAAATGCAACGAAACGTAATCCGGATTAAGGCAACGCAATGACATGTTTTGGTTTATACGTCGTAAAAATTGCAATTTCTGTCTTATATTTGGCACAAAATGTATTGAAGTTTTGGAATAGGGTTTCGAAAATCATTTTGTATTGAAAACTGTGAGAAATTATGAGGAACAATTAAACTGTAGAAGTCTTTATACTGTCTCCGTGCGACCGAAAGTTTACGCTTACTATCACGAGGGTTATGATTGATAAAATTGCAAAAACAATGATTTTTATTTGTAGAAAATTATATTTCTTTACCAAGCGGTCCTACATGAATGCATAAATGTCAAAAAATTAAGTAAATTTGCCAAGAAAGAACGTGGGGTACCCTATTGAAGAAATGCATTAATATAAAAAAATATTTTTGTTGTAATTTCCCCCACAACATAAAGAAAGTTTTGACATAACATATTCGAAATTTTACGATGCCACTACCTGGGTAATTGTGCCATGGTCTTGCCATAATAAGATTTTCGAAACCCTATTCTTATACCTCAATACATTTTATGCCAAATATAAAACAAAACTTGCGATTTCTACGACATAGAAACCAAAAATGACTACAGTGAGTGCCAAAAATATTGGGTTTTTTATTTTACCAATAATAACACCTCAGTATTTTAGAAGTCCATACCCAATAACCAAGAAACCAAATTCTTAAAAAAATTTTGGTCCTGTGGCTATTAAAAAATGTATGTAGCATGGATCCATGGCAACCCTATAAGCGAGAATAACAAAGAACTCGTTGTTAACCCTGTTTTCTAAGCGTCAAAAATATTCAGTTTTTGCAACTTTTGTTAAATATTTTGGCAAAAAAGATCAATATCTAACTTTTTCTGCAATATTAGTATAAATTTCAATAATTGCGAACAGAATCGTTGTTCCTGTGTGCAAAAATATTATATTTTATAACAAATTATTAAAATTTAGGGCTAAGGAAAAACGCTATCCTAGAAAAGAGAAAACTGTTTATATTTCTTTATAAAAACGGCAGAAACAAAGGGAATTTCTTAAGTATTTCGGATTTTCGTCAGACTTTTTATTCATGCAAAATATTTAATTAAATTATCGTTACTTTTAAATTTTTCTACAGCAAATGCACTCTATAAGAAGAAAACAACAAAAATTGGTGGTATTTTCCTTCAAAAATCTATAAATACCACAATACAAAAAAATCTATTATAATGTTATTATTAGCGACAGTAAATACTAAACAAAAAATACATTTTCTTCTCTAGATAACAAAAATGAACTTCTGCAGTTAAAGCGTTTAAAAGAAAATCAACTTTACACCAAACAATCATACGACACAAACGAGACAGGATTCCAATCAAAAACTGAGTTGTCATTATCCGACGCAAATCCTGAGAGCTTAAGAGTTAACAATAAAGATGAACTCTACTCAAAACCTTTTTACCAAACAAACGAGAAAAATGTCCAAGAAACAACTGAGTTTTCGTTATCAGACGAAAATATTGAGGGCTTAAAAGTTAACAATAAAGATAGGCTAGATAATAATGTATCGTTAGAATTAACATTACGTCGTAAAAATAATGAAACTGTAGCAAACAAAAAATGTGACATTTTAGAAAACCCGAAAGGAGTTGTTGAGGAAGATTTTATTGATAAAACATCGTCATCAAATAGTATCGCAACATTAATAACTATTGACCATATCTCTACAAAAGAAACAGAACAAGTCATCACAAATAAAACAAGTAGCGTTTTTCGGACACCTGAAAGTTTTGACAACGAACAAGAGCGGATATCATCGGAAAAGACAGAGTCTTTATGGAACGATGATAAATCTTCTGCTAATTTTATTAATAAAACAACGCCATCAAATAACCTCGGAACATTAACTATTGACCATATCTCTACAAAAGAAACAGAACAAGTCATCACAAATACAAAAGGTAGTAACGCTATTAGTCCACCTGAAGGTTGTTACAGTGAACATGGTCTAACACTGTCGGAATCGCATTTATGGGACAACACATCATCTAATAAACTATTAGCGAATTCTAATGACGAATCTTCAGCGAGTGAACTTGACGTTAATGATTTCAACAGCGTTAAAAACTCGACAGTTTTACAATCGTCAAATAAAAATCGTATGTCTCCAGAAGAAAGTTCAACAAAATGGAAATATTTTAATTTCGAACAAGCAATAATAACAAGCAATACTACTCACCCACCTGAAGATCACCACAAGAATAATGTCGAAATATTGCGCAGTAAATCCGAGTCATTCTTGTACGGCGCATTATCTTGCAAAAAATTAGTTGATTACTCTGATTCTTCAAGCGACGGAAATTCTACTAAAAGTAAAAATAGTACAAGTCTTCTAAATATTAGTTCAGTACATGAACAACGGTCACTTCCAAATTGTACCGACATTGTTGAGGGAAGCACATTGAATTCGGCAGCGCTTAATTCGACTATATCAAATAATATTGAGACTTCTGTCTCAGAATACCGTCCTGATAATACCACCTTAGAAGATAGTGCAAACCTAAGTTCCACAATTGAAGCAAACGCCGACCCTATAAAAGTAGATGTAATATCCGTTCCATCGTCTTCGCAAAAATTGAAAAAACATTTTTGCATGTATTGCAAAACTTTGCAGTGCAAAATTTCCAGACATTTGTTTCTAAAACATAAAAAAGAAAATCTCGTAAAACAGGCGATGGCGTTTCCTAAAATGAGTAAGGAACGATTAAACATATTAGAGAGCATCAGAAAACAAGGAGATTTTCTACATAATACAAACAAGGATCTGAACACCGGCGTTTTAATAGTTACTAGAAGACAGCGAAAATATTTAAACCGACAACCTGACGATTATATTTGTTGCGCAAAATGCAAAGGATTTTACACACGGTATACATCTAGATTACATACGAGCAAATGCATTGGAAAGAAGAACTCCAGAACTAATTACATTGAAGGACGGAAATTAACGCAGTATATGCACGCAGTGGCAAATCCTGCCATGAAAACTAAAATTTTTCCGGTGCTAAGAAATGATGATGTCACCAAAGCTATACGATATGATGAATTAATAATAAGATTTGGCAACAGATTGTCCGAAAAACTCTCGCAAACTCATCATCATGACCAGATCCGCGCTAATATGCGCCTTTTAGGACGATTTAAATTGGAATTGATCAAATTAGTACCGGAAGTTTCTGAATTGAAAGATATGTTTAAGCCACATCTATTTGACAGTGCCATTGAAGCTTTACGAACAACTGCAAAATGGACTTTTGATGCAGGATTTGCTACACCAGCGGTTGCTACTTCCTTGACAACTCTAATCAAGAAATGTTCACGTATTCAGCGCAATGAGTTTATTAAAATGGAAAATGAAGACCTAAAAACATCATTAGATAATTTTATGTCACTTTGGGCGGAGGAAACCACATCTCAGGTTAACAGAAAGGCTTTTGAAGACCAAGAAAATAAAAAGAGAACGAAGAATTCTGTTTTGCCAAATAAAGATGACATCAAACTTTTGGTGGGATTCTTGAAAAGTAAGATGTTTGATTGCATTGCCGAATTGGAAACAGAATACAAATTTACCCCGTGGAAAAATCTTGCCGAATACTCATTGGTCTTTCTGCAAGTATTCAACCGTAGAAGAGCGGGTGAAATTGAAAGGCTTACAATAGAAAATTACAATAAAAAAGAAAGAATTACAGATAATATGAAAGCCGACCTTTTACAAAATGTATCGAAAGAATCTATAGCATTTGCAAAACAATTTGTTCGCGTCACGCTGCGAGGCAAGCGAGGACGGACCGTCGGAGCTTTGCTTGATCCTCTTGCAATAAAAGCGATTGACCTTATTCTTAAATATAGAAAAAGAGCGGGAATCCCAGATTCAAATCCTTTTGTTTTCAGTGCGCGAGATGCCTCCAAGGAATATTATAGAGCTTGTCCTCTATTAAAAAAATTTGCGCTAGAATGTGGAGCCTCCGAACCCCAAAATATAACCGGCACAAAACTTAGAAAACACGTAGCAACCTACACCGCCCTTCAAAATGTTGAAGAATCGACGGTTGACAGGTTAGCGAATTTCCTTGGACACCATAAGGAAATTCACAAAAACATATATAGGGTAGATGTACCAGTAGCAGAAATCACAACGGTTTCAAAAATTTTGTTATTGGCTGCTGGAGGTAATGACGGTGATGATGATGATGATGACGATGAGGATGAGGATGAAGAAGCAGGTACTTCTAATAATAATAAAATATGCGAAGGAGTTGGCAATCCTGATTTCAATATTATACACCAAAGCTCGGAAAGCTCTGAGGATTCTGACGACAGGATCGATAAATCAAAGAAGAAAGAATGTAGTGGTAAGTAAAATGATAAAGTAGTAGAAAAATATAGTGGTAAAGAATATAAAAATTGTTGGATAATTATAAATATTTAGTAGTTGTAGTATAACATATATATTAGGGCTATATATTATACCCAAGTCATTATACATTTCAGTATCTGGCAAAACTCAACGCGTGAGATGGAGAAAAGAAGAAGTTGATGCCGTCTACGCTTGCTTTGGCGACATTTATTCTATGGAGAAGTTGCCTTCAATTAATATGTGCGCAGAAGCTATAAAAAACAACGGCGTTTTAAGTAAAAGAACGGCACCTCAATTAAAGAGCTTTATCGACAACATGCGGAAAAAGGCTGCCCGAAAATAACATGCTGCGCATTTGTAAAATTTGAAATATTTGATTTCACAAATATTACTCTATGAGACTGTAAATAACTATGAGACTGAAAATAACTAAAAAAACTAATACGTAATAAAATTACTTTCAAATACAGAGGCTGCCAGCTAATAAAAATGAAAAGATTTTGATGAAATAAATTTTGTACATAAGGTATTGGTAGAAGCACTATCGAGTGATGCCAAAACGTACTAAGATTCCTCATATGTGCGGTAAGTAAATCAAACTTTTCTAAAAGTGGTAGTAAAATCAGGTTTAAGGTTAATAGATGCACCTTTTTGTACAAGAATTGCTTGTATTAGTTAGTTTATAGTGTACTCAACTGGCTTCATGTTTTACAGCCACCGCAATTCCTTTAACGGACCGAAGTATTACTATAATACCAATTAATGTGCTTTAGGCCTTATTTTCCTTTAATGCAGCAAAGAAAATCGTAGTATTTTGACCAGATTACCGTATTTTGTTTATATAAAATGCCTCATAACTCATGCTTTGAATAGGATTTTCATCCTAATCACTAATCCAATCTGGTTAATAAGTAATTCAAGGATAAATGTACTCCCAGTAAGGAGTGGTAATTGCAGTGGTTCGGAATGATGTCTGGGTTTACTAAAAATATAATTTTTCCTATAAAGAGGCAGGTAACTAAGATTTTCTTCTTGTACAAATAAGTGCATCGATTCCACCTTAAACTTGATTTTACTACAATTTTTAGAAAAGTGGGATCTACTTCACACACATTTGGGGGATCTTAGTATGTTTTGATACCACTCGATAGTGCTTCTACCAATAGCTTATGTACAAAATTTATTTCATCACAATCTTCACATTTTTAAATGAAATCGAGTACTGAATTTATTAACCCTAATTAGCTGTCCGCCACTGTATATACTAGTACCTCTAATATATTAATTAGTATTAAAAAAATCAACTTTGAAAAATATTTAACTGAATACTTCTAAACAAATATGGATTACAATTATATCAATATAATATATAATAGTTACCACAGATAGTTACAAAAAAAAAATACCAATTTACTCCTAAATTCAATTTAGGAAAAATTTATTCTAAGAATTTTTCCAAATATAATCTGTTTAAAACTACAAATAAAATTCAAGTTAATACTTGTCATACATACAAATTTATAAAATGAAGTAGCGTGTCAGAAGCAATTCTTAAGGCCTCCACGCGCCTACTAGTCATGCTATCGGGCCGATGAATTCTTTTTGCATGTGTGTGCATGACAAGTGTGTAGCAAAGACTTCAGTTAATTCTTGAAATTTTCTTCCAAAAATTAATTAATTTAATTTTTTTCTTTTTTTTCACGGAAAAACTGAAGCCAAAATCTATTTAAAAATAATAATAATTGTCAGAAATATTTAACCCATTTCCAGATTTAAGTTAGTTTAGCGGACATTTTGATTAATTATGGAGTATTATACACCAAACGTTTCTTTCATACCGATATTCACAATAGAAAATGTAGTGAAAGTAAGGAGTCACAACAAATGGACATTTGGAATTGGGTTGAATATTAAATAAAGCCTGACACAAAAATGTCATATTTTACAAAAACAAAATAAATAACAAGTTGTACTTAATTGCATACTATTACTAATGACAAACCACTGCTATAATAAAATTTTTCATCGTTTTTTATGCTTTGAGTGCCTTCAACGTTTATAATAATAATATATGTATACATTTTTAGAATGGTTTTAATATAGTGAAATAAATTGTATTGAATTGAAGTAAAGCGTTTCTTTTTTTGAGGGATTGTTATTAAATAGGATCTTTCAGCATGAAATAGAATTAGAAAAAATAGAATTCTGAATGGTTATGGTTTAGTCTGCATGTAGGGATAGTCCCAGATATGTATGTATATCGATAGTTCTATATTAGTCATGATGTGTGCGAAGACAATTCTTTGCAGTCTTCTTGGTAAAGACAAAATGTATGGCAATGATCAAATTCTTTGGACTTATAATATTTCGGTACATTGGAAACAATTTCTTAATGATGTTTCCTTTAACAAAGACTAATGTGCCAATTATGAATTATAAGACCTTAATTAACCCTTTGAAGCCCGAATTTTTTTACGTAGAGATAAAAATAATTTTCATATTTATTATGATTCGTAGTCGCAAAAATAAGTCCTTTATGCAAACAATTCTTATCAATTCCTTGCGGTTAGGGAGGTACAAATGTTGCCTGTGGGCAACATCGGGCCATTGTGGTTATAAAAATGAATAAAGTTTGTTTCTTAAGCCTCTTTATTATCGTTATATTTTTCATTATTCATGATGTGGAAAAGCAAAACCTGATGAGTTTGTTTAATTCTAGAAGAAAATTGATAGAAAATTGGTCTATATTATATATACAGTGCTGCTCACTTTTTATATAGTTCTGAGGTAATTTATGGATTTGAAATGCAAATATTTTTGTAGATTGATTGTTTATTGACCGCTTTTTAAGGATTTAAAAAATAATTGACCATAATTGTACTTATTCTACAAAAATATACAAAACAAAGCTAGGACTCACATTTGGTCCTGCTCAAAACATTTGCAACTGAGAAAATTTGGTTCTAAACCTGAAGATACATTATTATTTTTTTTTTTTGATAATATATTGTGAGTTAATCCTTTTATTTATTATCTGGACACATCATAAAGGTATCCAGCTTACTAAATAAATTAATATATCCTTTGGAATCCTGTCGCTAAGGATAATTGTAAAATACCAAGATTTTATTCGATTTTCAAGATTAGGGGCACCGGAACCTTCTGTATGATTTTAGATTACTTAATCTGAACGAATCCGATAAGAATACAAAAAATATTTGCAAAAATTACAAGTTTTACGTGGTTATATATACGTTTAGTGGAGGTATTATGCCAAAACACCCTCTTATATGACATCTGTGGTATGTACGTGGAGCGATTTCGACATATTATATGTCTGGTTAGTATTTAAATCCAATAAATATCTCGACCTCATGCCTCTAGTATCATCTCTGTCCATAAAAATACCTCCAGGTCAATATAAAACACCATCTTCGTTTTTGGCCTTATATAAGGGACAAATTCGATTATCATTCGTCCTGGTGATCAAGTACATCTTTTCATGTCATATACCTCAAATATTGATTAAAGTAGACAAAAAATTCTCGATTTTACAAGCTCAAAACCAATTCCAAACATTTTTTGCAAAATTTATATGAAAAATTTAAATTTTCCTGGAAATTACTGTTTTCCTAAAATGTGTCCATTTTGGGTACACCGCCATTGATACGGCATGTATCGGAGAGTTTTGTTTATATTTATCGATGTAAAACCTTTATTTAACATCTGTTGATGGACTCTGAGAATTCCGCTTAATAATCCGCATCATTATTTCATTATCCCCTGCAGTAGATATACGGGTATGTGATGAAAACCGAATCGAATCAATTTGCAGAATCGAAATGATATATAATAATTTAAATTTTCCTGGAAATTACTGTTTTCCTAAAATGTGTCCATTTTGGGTACACCGCCATTGATACGGCATGTATCGGAGAGTTTTGTTTATATTTATCGATGTAAAACCTTTATTTAACATCTGTTGATGGACTCTGAGAATTCCGCTTAATAATCCGCATCATTATTTCATTATCCCCTGCAGTACATTCACCTCCTTCCCATTGTATGGCGATTTTAGTACTTTTTAAAATATTCAGGTATGCGATGGAAAACGATTCGACTCGTTTTGCCACAAATCGAAATCATATATTTCTAATGTAAAGGCGCCGAAATTGCGTTTCGAAAAAGAGATAAATAAAAACACGAACGTTTTAATTTTCAAATAATAAAAGCAGAAGCTTTATTGAGTAAATAATAAATAAATTAAAAATAAAGGGAAAAGTATGGAGAACAGATTACCTGTGTTACGGATGGCGATCGAAAACGAAGTGTCAATAATAATGCCGAAAGGTCGCGTAGGCGCAAAAACAACACTCGTTAGAAAACTCCTAGATGACAGATCAATGTTGTTATAAAAAAGGAGTAGGCAGTTTTCTAACGATTGAGTGAATCAACACAATGAAAGTAAAGCGACAAACGAGCATTTCCAAACAATGCAAATTAAACTGAAATATATTAATTCTTACTTAAACACTAATTTTAGAAAATATTTTAATGAAATTGAAAATGGATTTTAAAAATATTGCTCAAAAAAGGTGCGTTTGAGAAGAAAAACTATATATCATCAAAGGCACCACGATTATATACCATTTCGATTCAGCAAATCGAGTCGATTCGGTTTTCATCACATACCTGATTGTACTGTCATTCAGGTATGTGATGAAAATCGACTTCGATTTCAAAACGAGTCGAAAACGATTGTAGGTGTGATGCATGTACATTTTTCGATCTCGAATTGTTTTCGATATCGGTTTCATATTCCATTGTGTTCTATGGAAATTTGATCAGAAAAGGGTGTGATGAAATCCGATAATCGTTTGTTTTTCTCGTTTTGAAAACGGTCATATTTTTGTGGTCGATTTATAAACGATGTAATGAATTTTGATATTTTTTAGGAAAAAAAGCTTGAAATTAAAACACGGATATAGAATAGATAAATTTACATTTATTTGCCTTATATTTAGTATATTTTGTTAAGAAAATATTTGATATTTCGATAAAAAAAACACGGATCAAAAAATCTACTTTGAACATGTTTCTTTCCTCTAGATTAGTGAAGACATCCGCTTAATATGTTGTTTGCACTGTTTGTAAAGTTCTCCTCATGTAATTGGACAAGAATTTCCACACTAAACTTCCATATAGGCCAATTTAAACAAGAACACTAATTTATTTTATTTGTTATTACATTTTTTCGGCTTTTGCCATCGCCAAGACTAAAAAAGTGTTTTTCTTTCCATTTTTCTTCTTTCAACTCCAGAATAGGGATCACCAGTCCGTTTTTTGTTTGTGGGAATTTAATGAAATTGAAACAACGTGGAATTGAAATTCGATTCGGATCCCATCACATCTAAAAACAATTTACTCGATTTGGGCAAATCGTTTTCATTGCAAATCGATTCGAAGTTCATCACATACCTGAATGCTTGATATACAATATGTAAAGTATTATTTAGAGATTAGGAAAGTAATTATTCAGCTAGACTTTTACATTAACAAAATAGACCTCGATGACTGTCAGTTTTGTTGGCCGGTGTGTACTATGCTTTAGCTCGTTTAGAGAATAGACAAATTTCGATTTATTTTCCCTACTTTTGGCATATTTTGTTCAGTAAATTTCTGATATTTTGATAAAAAAAGCATAGAACAAAAAATGTACTTTTAACATCTGTGTTTTCTCCAAATTGGTGAAGGCACCGGCTTAATATGTTGTTATGCACTGTTTGTAGTTCTCATCATGTAATAGCACAAGAATTCCTTCACTAAGCTTCCATATAGACCCATTTAAATAAGAACACACATTTATCTTATTTTTCAGTAAATTTATTTTGGTTTTGCTTTCGCCACAACAAAAAAATTGTATGCCGCTTTCATCTGAGGATTTGGGGTCACTATTCTGTTTTTTGTTTGGGGGAATTTAATGAAATTGAAACAACGTGGAATTGAAATTCGATGCGGTTTCCGTCACATCTAAATACGAGTCAATCGTTTTTATCCCAAATCGATTCGGAGTTCATCACATACCTGATTATGTTTATTTTTGGACTGCGTTGGATCGACAATTTTGAGAAGTAAACATTTTTGCATAACTTTTGTTTTTCTTAAAAAATTAGAAATGTCTCGTTTTCGGCATAAAAAAATGTGTTTCGGCGGTAAAAAATGTGTTCTTCATGAAAGCCTTTGGTCCCCCTTTTCTGACAAAAAAACAGGTAATACATTATTCGAACCAAGGACTTGCATATGTTTTGAGCAGGCCAAAACACGTGATTCTCCGATATTTAACACATTTCTTTAAAGTAAGTGTTAAAAACTGAATAATCATTTTTAAATCCTGAAAGTAGTGTCAACAAAGAATCAAAGTGCAAAAATAAATATATTTCAAACACAAAATCTCCCCAAAAATTACTTAAATGTGATATAGGCTTCTGAGTTGCATATGTTTTGAGCAGCACTGTAGTTACAAATTAGCCAATTTTGACGTATATGGTGGTGTCCATATAACCTGAAATGCTAATATTGACATTTTTCAGAGTAGAAGCATTTGACAAATATTTTCTATTTTGTATGCAGACTCTAAACCTGATAATATTGACCTTCATCCAATACATAAAATTATCATCATCAATATTTGAACAGATATTCGCTTGATATCATACAAATTCATAACATCTAATATGTATATTCACCAAAAACCGTGTCAATCTCCTCTTGATTCAAGTCCAATCTTCGAATAACAATATAAATACAACATTTTTTCACAACCCCGAATGTCCCAATTACCCTTTGTATTTCATTGAATACCACTAACCAGCATTTTCGACTTCCACTAATGTAACCACTTTATTACCACAATGGCCAACGTTGCCCACAGGCAACTTCCAAATTTCAAAAAATTTTAACTACTAACTGCAACTGTAAATTGTATGTTTGTTTTTTTTTTTTATTTTGTTAGATCAACATCTCAGTAAGATTTTTCATAAAATTTTGGCTGCAGTTATTCAATTCGTTTGACATTTTACGGCATTTTATAAAATCCCTAAAATATTTCATGTCTAAATTTGTATTCGACTACTTATACTTAAACAAGCATAACTTCGCCAATCTAGCTATTTATTTAAAAGTAATTTCCATTTTTTTATTCTTCTGAAATCAATCTACCGACACCCACTTAGTATTTATAAATATCTCAAACGGTGTGGGAAATACGCATACACAAACATACAAAATTGCCCACAGGCAACATCGGGCCACAAAGGGTTAATGGAGGATAAAACAAGTGGGCAAAGGCTATACTCGGAAGGGGCCGACCATGTTGTACCCTACACCACTACCCCTGTGCATAAGCTTTTCACTGGTAAACATTTCTTTTATAATAATCCGATTACCACCAAACATAATATGCCTCTTTCTCTCAGGAACCCCCATAAGGAACCGACTATCACCAAAGTCAATAGGCTTCTTCCTCTTTGGGACCCCCATCAACCCTATCGTGACTATCCGATCAAAATTCCAACCTGTAGCGTGATTACAAAAAATGGGAAATATTGGATATATTATTGACTTTTGCTATATTTCGGTTGTTTGACCACCTACGGCAACCTACATTACATCGTTGTAAAGGTGATATTTTCTACTTTCCTTACCAAGTTATATGATAAACCTCTTAAAGAAACAGAGATATTGGCTTTGAAATAAAAGGCTGATATCTCCACCAAATTAGATTTTTGCCCATTCCGACCCCTGAATATTATCCGAACATCATCACAATCAGAAAGCTTCTTCCTCTGTGGGACTCCCATTATCCTACAAAATTTCGTGACGATTCGACCAAAATTGAGCCTGTAGCACGATTTCCATGATACAAGGTAGTCTTACGCTCACTGCTCACAAGGTTATATTAGCTTTGACATCCCTTCATAGTCAAAACGATTTTGACAAACTTTGTATGTATGTATATGTTAAAACGTACCTATGTCAGTTTTATTTACATCTCAAATTCAAAACTAAATTTAATTTAAATTTTCAGACAAATTGATATTTTAAATTTTCGAAGACATGGCATTTTCACAGCTCATATTCGGAGATTTGGGTGTTTCTTGTTTCTTTGATGCTGGTGAGACCTGTTCCACACAAACGTTCAAAAATCCAAAATAAAACCAGTTCAAAATGAAGAGGTGAAGAGGAGGCGCTTTCCGTAGGGGAAAGTCTTAAAACTCCGACCGAAGGCCGGGGACTTACAAAAAAACTTACAATTAGAAAATATTTTCAGAGTGTCGTAGCTAAAGGAAAGAAATTCCTTGTTCTTTTCATATATTGTCACTGTAGAGGGAACCTGATTTACTTACCATGACTTAGCTATTTTTAACTTGTTACTCCTTTCATGAAACAACTATCCAATATTTCAAGCTCAAACTGCAAATTTCACATTGAAGCACTACAACAATTTGTCCCGTTCTAAGGTGTTAAACTCATTCCCAGACTTTGTGAATAGCAATTAAAATGGCAATGGATTTTACAGGCTTCCCTTAAAGTGGAATCAGTCCAAGAACTGATGGCCCAACGAAAAGAACTGGAAAGGGAGATACGCAATTGCGAAGGTGATGATCCGCTTAGTGCATGGTACAATTATATTGAATGGATTGAACAAAGTTTTACATCTGGTGGCAAAGAATCCGGACTGCAAGAGGTATTGGCAAAATGTCTGTCTCGTTTTGAAAGTGATGAAAATACTATCAAGATCGTCGTATAATAAAACTGTGCATTAAATATGTAAGTACATTTTAACATTGAGCAAGATATTAATATATGTGTGTGACATTTTCAGATTGATAATCACAAAGATGCAGCTGAATGTTATCAACAATTATTTAATGCTGGTATTGGTACAATGGTATCGGACTTTTATATCGCATGGGCATATTGTTATGGTTTGGTTAATAATACCCGTAAGGCGGATGAAATATTTCGTCGTGGTATTGCTTGTCGTGCTCAGCCACTGGAGGAACTTCAGGAGGCTCACCAACATTTTGGTTTTACTGTCGCCCAACGTTTAATGTACAAGGATTACGATAATGTTCAAGAGGAGACAAATCGTCAAATACAGGAACGTCGTCAGGCGGTGTCATCCCTGAGAGGTCATCGTCGTAGGCAAATAGTTGGTAGTATACGCACTGGAGCGGCTGTTAAGAGTCATGCACCAGGAACTATTAGAGTAAGTATTTTTTTTTTTATAAAGGTCATGCTATCGATTATTTATAACATTTCTACATTTGTAGACCGAGACCGATCATGGGATTTTGATCGGAGTAATGTACGTGTACAAGTTTTCAAGGATGAAAATGCAGCCCCCAATTTGGAAATCACAAAACCAGCAACCGAAGCGGCCGTAAATAGTACAGCTAAAGATGATAGGAAATCTGTTGTGCAATCAATAATAGACGCCAAACATGAAGAAGAAAATCTCAAAGAACCTGGACCCTGGATTAAACTACATGTGAAGGGCAAACACTAGGCCCACATGATACCTACCCCACAAACGTATAAAATGCTATTTATTTAAACTAAAGGAACCGCTCCTAGCACACTTATCTTTACGGCACCTTTTATTGTTTTTTATAGTTACAGATAAGCTTCTAATAAAAAACAAAAGACTACATTCTTTCTTACTTTTTAATAATAGCATTCTACAAGAGTAAAATCAGTAATGTCATCTTTTTAATATTTTTCCACTTCTTCAGTATACTTCTACATGCACGATTTCGGAAAAAAAATAAAAATGGGATGTATTACCGACTATTGCTGTATCTCCGTTATTTGGCCACCTACGCCAACCTACTTTTCATCATTTTAAAAGTGGGATATACTACTTTCATAGTTGGGCTTTGCTTTCATCATAATTGAAATAGCAAGAAATGAAAATTTGGGTTGTATTAGCGACTATTGCGATACCTACGACAAACTACTATTTATCGTTGTAAAGGTGATATTTCCTTCTTTCATTGGCAGGTTTTGCTTTCGATACACCCCTTACAGATGCGGAGATAATCGCTTTGAAATAAAACGTTGACGTTTTCTCCAAATAATTTTTTGACCATTCCGAGCCCTAAACATTATCCGACCATCACCAAAATCAATAGCCAGATCGACTCAACTCGTCGAGACATTCATTTTGGTATATACGAGGGCGGTTCGGAAACTTCTTAGCCTATCAATGAAAGAGAATAGTTAGTTTTTCAAAAATATTTTTATTTTTCAATATAATCTCCTGAAACTTCAATACACTTAGTCCAACGCTTTTCTAGCAATTCTATCCCTTGATTAAAATAGTTTTCCTCAAGGTCTTCAAAATAGTGGTTTACAACTGTAATTGCATCTTCATTTGAGGTAAAACGCTTGCCAGCAAGGATTTTTTTAGATTTGGGAACAAGTCACTGGGAGCTAAATCAGGAGAATAAGGTGGGTGGTCAAGCAACTCGTACTTTAATTCGTTGATTTTAGCCATTGTTAAAACACTCTTGTGCGCTGGTGCGTTGTCTTGATGAAAAATTATTTTTTTGTTTTGTAAGCAGGAAGTTTTTCTCGAATTTGTACATTTAATTGATCCAAAAGGTTGCAATAGTACTCTGAATTTATTGTTTTACCCTTTTGCAGATAGTCAATCAATAAAATACCTTTGAAGTCCCAAAAAAACCGTTGCCATAACCTTACCAGCCGATTGAATTTTTTTGCCTTCATTGGGGCACTTCCTCTAGCTTCAGTCCCTTGTTTGGATTGTTCTTTTGTATAGTGGTGGATCCATGTCTCATCAACAGTTATGAAACGACGATTAAAATCCATTTTATTCCGCTTAAAACGATCCAAACAAGCTTGAGAAATGTTCATTCTTATGCGTTTTTGATCGACTGTTAACAAATGCAGCACTTATCTTGCAGAAAGCTTTTTCATCTGTAGTTCTTCATGCAAAATTAAATGGACTCGATCATTTGAGATGCCCATGATATTAGCAATTTCACGCACTTTTATTCGTCGATCATTTAATACCATATCATGCACTTTGGCTACAATTTCTGTTGTTGCTGCTGTTTTTGGACGTCCACTACGTGGTTCATCTTCAATGCTTGTACGACCACGTTCAAATTCAGCAACCCAATTTTTTACTGTTGCATATGAAGGAGCACTTTTACCTAACACATTCACCATATCATTATGAATTTCTTGTCCCGATAAACGTTTTTTATGTAAATATTTAATGACAGCACGCATTTCTAATTTTTCCATTGTAAAAAATTGCAGATGCGTCTTTTTTGAACACCTGTTTCTATATGAAGGAGTTGCCAGATCGAAACAAAATTAAACATGTGTTCATAACAGAGATGGAAGTTTCCAAAACACTTAACTTTTTTCTGTTTATACCGCGCTTTTTGTGCTAGGCTAAGAAGTTTCCGAACTGCCCTCGTAAGTATGGGTCTGCGACCATTATTTCGATGCGTTACAAACTTTTTGGCCAAAACCAACTTATAATACCCTCCTCAGATAGTGGTGTAGGGTATAAACATGTTAGTTAATTAGTACCAACTAATAAGACAGCAATAATAAATGCCCCGTCGTTTTGTGTCTTCGTGTACAATTGATTGGTAAAGCCCAATAGAACATTGGAAATTGACCACAAAAGAGAATCTAACTGGTATTGATTTACAACTGATACGTTTAGGGCCCGGTCCCGGATCTTGAACATATTTATACTACATATAGCCCTTGTGGCCCTGAGTATAATGATATATATTTTGTCTTGCACAAGTCCATACTTCCGGAAATATGGGCTTTCAAAGTTCCGCAAATACCAATGACATTCTCGAGAACGGGAACAAAATTTTCTAGTACATTATATTTTTTTTAAATAGCCGGCCTTCGGCTGGGGATTTAACACTTTCTTCCAGGACAGGTGCAATCCTCGGGAATGGGAACAAAATTTTCTTTTAAATATGGTCTGCTCCAGTACTGCAAGAATCTACTACTTTTTACTATTTTATTCGATAACATAAAGGAAAAAATGTTATCGTAGTAAAAAGTGGTAGCTTCTTGCAGGTTCTGGAACAGAGCAATTGTAAATTTTTCTAAGTAGTCGACCTTGAAACAATAGAATTTTCGGAATTTCAGAGGCCCATATATTCGGGAAGTATGGACTTGTGCAAAACAAAATGTATATGTAGTATAAATATGATCAAGATCCGGGCCTTAAACTCAACTTATGCCCGGCCTTCTTTAACGATCAGATTTTTTTCTAAGATAGCAATTTATACACTTATGGCACTTTGATACACAACCAACAATAGCAGAAGTATTCGACATTACAAATACAAATTCTAAAATCGGGATAAGCGAGTCCCTTTTGCGGCATATCTTTCGGAACAAGTTCATTTTGTTGATACACATACATCATCATGTTGATACACATAAACATATCCCTTGAGGCAAAATGCCAATTTACATTTAATGTACAAGAGCATCGCTGTAATAAGTCTAAAATGGACTATGGCTGACTTCTGTATCGTCATAATTCTCAAACAACTTTTAATGCTATCCAATTCACAAATGTCAACAAAATCTTGGAGTTTTTCCAAAAGTTCAAGTGAACGATTCCGTTGAAAGAACGATCAGAACTATGTCCTCATTCATTTACTTTCTTTTCAATGCAAATTGAACAGTTAATGCTTGGTTTACATTTACGAAATCCACTCGATTTCAACTGTCAATTTCATAGCTCAAACGTCAAATGAATGCTCTGTTCCAGAACCTGCAAGATGCTACTATTTTTACAACGATAACATTTTTTCCTTTATGTTATCGGAAAAAATAGTAAAAATTAGTAGATTCTTGCAGTACTGGAACAGACCAGAAATCTCATCTGGATTTCATAAAGGTAAAAACACAATGAAATACGCTGCTTTTTCACGCTCAGTTTCATGTAAAAGACTAACGGCCAAGCACTACCTAATTCAAATGAATTAGGCAGCATTTGAATTAGGTAGTACTTGGCCTTTAATCTTTTACATGAAATTGATCATGAAAAATGCGGTGTACTTCATTCTGTTCACACTTTAAAGGCCTGCGTACATAAGCTGCCTTGCCTGCTTACCTTGCTTACTTCTGATAAAAGAATAAAAAAGAAAAGGATAAACCAGTTCGAAATTTCCTTGGGCTTCTTTATTTTTTTATTTTTATTATGTCAAATATGAAGCAGGAAAGCAAGGCAATCAGGCAGAGCAGCTTATGTAAGCAGGCCTTAAGGCCTAGGTACAGCTGCTTTGTCTTGTTGCCTTGCTTTCCTACTTAATTTCTGACATAATAAAAAGAAACGAATTAATGCCGAGCAAATTCCGAACTGGGTTGCCCTTTTCTTTTTTCTTTTTTTATCAGAAGCAAGGCAAGCAGGCAAGGCAGCTTATGTACCTAAGCCTTTAGTGGTATGGACAAATTTTGAATATGTTGATATAGACTAGGCTGGATTTAGCAAATCCAGTGGACTTAAGTTGTCATTATGTATGTTCGTTTACTTAAAATTTGTACAAATTGTTACTGGATGTTGTTCATTTAATTTACAGTGCAATGCATAAAGGCCTGCGTACATAAGCTGCCTAGCCTCCTTACCTTGCTTGCTTCTGATAAAAGAATAAAAAAGAAAAGGGCAACCCAGTCTGAAATTTGCTCGGCCTTCTTTATTCTTTTATTTTTATTATGTCAGAAATGAAGAAGGAAAGCAAGGCAACCAGGCAAGACAGCTTATGTACGCAGGCCTTTAGACTTAACTAGGCGTTTACACAAGACAGACTGTCTGCAAATACAACTCTGATTTACTAACACATACATACATTTGTCGGCTGTCTCCCAGCTGTCCATAATTTTTTCACAGACAGTAGAGAAGATACATTTTTAGCATTTTTGTAAAAATAAAAATAATTGAAATGTGTTGAAAACAAAAGAACATGAACAGAAACAAAATATGTGAACGGAAAACAAAAATAAATCGACGATTTTCATTCAAAATTTTACAACTGTTTTTGCAGTTGTCTGAACGCCTACGTCACACAGGCAAGTTGTGGGATTTTGACAATCAATACATGAAGTCAACTGTCCTGTCATTTGTAAACGCAGGGTTAGTCGATTACACACGTTTTCATACACATTATTTCAAATAAAACCAGATAATTGCTAAATCCAGCGTAGTCTAAATGGACTTTTGAGTCCAATTTACATTTGCACATTAAATGATTTGGTTTTACGAAACCCTAGAAACAAATGATTTCAAATGTCAGTTCAATGAAATTGAATTCTCCGAAGTGCAATGACCAATCAAATCTATTGGTGTAGCTGGTTCACATTACGAAATCGAGTCGATTTCAAACTGTCAATTCCTTTGCGTATACGTCAATGAAAACTCAAATGAAATCAATTCGATTTGATTTGACGTTTGAGCAAAGGAATTGACAGTTTGAAATCGACTCGATTTCGTAATGTAAACCAGCTAGTGAAAAGGTTTGTATTTTTGCTATTGTCTGATCAAAATTGTTATGAACAGTCTGTCTTTGTCGGCATTTACATTATAACTATAATGTATATAATGCCGGGTTACTGACATTTATGAGGGTTTATTAGACAATTAACGGATGTTCATTATAGTATGTTTACATTTACGAAATCGAGTGGACTTCAACTGCCAATTCCTTTACGTATACGTCAAATGAAAACTCATATGAAATCCATCGGAAATCAACGGGTCCTAGCCGCGCGCTCTTTAAAAAATCATGGATTCTTTCACCTAAATTGATGGAGATTCATAATTATTCGAATTAGAATGTGAACTATTCGTAATATAAATTTAACCAATTAACGTGCCGTTTAGACCCGTTTTATACTTTATTTGACAGATATTCTATGGAATTGACAACTTATAGCTTGTCTACACTCATGCTCCGAAATCCACTGGATTTCACGAAATCCTGAAATACACCCTGGTGTTTGGTGATTTCAAACGTACTACATTTTCATAATAAAGGCCTGCGTACATAAGCTGCCTCGCCTGCTTACCTTGTTTGCTTCTGATAAAATAATAAAAAAGAAAAGGGCAACCCAGTCCGAAATTTGCTCGGCCTTCTTTATTCTTTTATTTTTATTATGTCAGAAATGAAGTAGGAAAGCAAGGCAACCAGGCGAGGCAGCCTATGTACGCAGGCCTTAAGTTTTTTAATTTAACAGTACGTTTATATATAACCAGATTTAACAAACCCACTGGGTTTTAAATGTCAATTCCATTACATATACGTCAAACAAATCCTCATAAAGAAGGTTAACCCCGCAAAAAGTTCTAATATAAACAGCATATTAGTTTGTGTTAAAAATATACAACAATCTCATCTGGATTTCATTTGACGTTTAACCTATGGATTTGACAGTTGAAATCGAGTGGATGTCGTAAATGTAAACCAAGCATAAGTCATATCTGGTAAATGACCAAAGGCCAAGTTCGACCTAATTAAAATGTTACACTATGTTTACATTAACGAAATCCAATCGATTTCAACTTTCAATTCCATTGCTCAAACGTCAAATGAAATACAGTCGATTTCGGATGAGATTTCATTTGTCGTATAGGCAAATGAATTGACAGTTGAAATCGAGTGGATTTCGTACATGTAAACATAGTATTATTCTGAAATCTTTTTATTAGGTCGAACTTGGTCTTTAGTCTTTTATCTGATATGACTTAAGAAAGAATACCATGCTTCTTATGTGTCGAGGGCTTTATGCTAAGTTTACATTTACGAAATCCACTCGATTTCAACTGTCAATTCCATAGCTCAAACCTCAAATTAAATCTCATCTGGATTTCATTTGACGTTTAACCTATGGATTTGGCAGTTGAAATCGAGTGGATTTCGTAAATGTAAACCAAGCATTAGCCAAATTAGTTGATAACAAGATCTATTTAACAGGTCACGTAAGTAGCACAACAACAACTCTATTTTGGCCGAAAACTCTTCAATATGTCAAAATGTTTGTTTACATTTTCATACAATTTATTCACAATAACAAAATATTTGACAGATTGAAACCAATCAGCTGGCCGTTTTACGCCACCTTATAATTTCATCATGGTTGATAAACATTTGTGTTGTTAAATTCCTATTTTTTCCTAGTAACAAATTGTGTATACCTGCGTTGTGTGATTCAAGATCTATTTATCGGGTCACGTAATTAGCACAACAACAACTCTATTTTGGCCAAAAATTCTTCAATATGTCAAAATGTTTGTTCATGTTTTCATACAAATAATTCACAATAACAAAAAAAGAAATGACATATTGAAACCAATCAGCTGGTTGTTTTATGCCACCTAATAATTTCATCATGGTGTGATTGTGTACATGTGCATGTGTTATTGCGTGCGTGTGATATAAATAAATGACGCAAAAGGCAAATGTAAATAAACTTCATTTATTTTTAGGATTTCGTAAAACGAAATCATATAATGTGCTAATCTAAAAAGGCTTTTAGACTATGAACTTAAATGATGATTTAAGATGTCATTCCCATAGCATATTTCATTTACTTGACGTATTCGCTATGGGATAGATATTATAAATCGAGTGGATTCATAAGTCTAAACGTGATATTAGATTAGGCCAAAAACATTTTGATAATAACTGTGTAGTCTCAATTTACATTAGACGAGTTTACTTGCGGCAATTGTCAGTTTGTAGGAGAGAGAGGGTGCTAAGAGGCAAAGGGTTACCATATGCCTCACCTCTCTCTCCTACAAAATGACAATTGCCGCATGTAAACACGCCCAATGTAAATTGGGGCGTATATAAATAATTATTTTTGTAAAGTAGATTACAAGTATGCTTTTGAACTTTCATTTGTCCCTTAAAGGCCTGAGTACATAAGCTGCTTCGCCTCATTTCTTTACTGCTTCATTTCTGACATAATAAAAATAAAAGAATAAAGAAGGCCGAGCAAATTTCGAACTGGGTTGCCCTTTTCTTTTTATTATTTTATCAGAAGTAACTCTTATGTTACACGCTAAAACTTTCATACGAAACTTTCCCATTATTTTGGCGTTCATAGATCGAGTTCCATACAAAAGTAATTTTATGAAATTACTGTAATGGGGAACTCGACCTAAGAACGCCAAAATAATAGGAAAGTTTCGTATGAAAGTTTCAGCGTGTAACATAAGAGTAAGCAAGGTAAGCAGGCAAGGCAGCTTATGTACGCAGACCTTAAGGCATTTTTGACGTTTCTGCCATTTTTTCGTTCCCGTACATTTGGAAAAATGTGTGTGTTGGACTCATTTTCGACTGTTTGTCGATGGTCAGACTAGCAAGGTTTCTTGAAACCAATTTCGGTAAAGTTTCTTTTCAAGTTTCGTTATGCTAAGTTTACATTTACGAAATCCACTCGATTTCAACTGTCAATTCCATAGCTCAAACCAAGCATTAGTGTCCACACACGTTAACGTGAAATTTAAGATTTTTGTGTGTCCTCTTTATAGCTCTGTTCCAGAACTAAAAAGTTTTTACAATGTTTACCACTTTTACACATTTTGCGTTCCCGTACACAAAATTTATATGTAAATCGTTTACGACTTTTACAACTTTTACGACTTTTACCACTTTATAAAGTACGAGAACAGGCCATATTTTACCATTCGCGTTTGTTGTGTTTCTCATACCAATAAAAACAAAAAAAGACATAAATAAACCAAAAAAAACAACATAAAATAATTAACATTAATAATTAAATTAATATTAATAGTTAAATTTTCACTATTTCATTAATTAAATGTTTTTATTAAATCTTTTTATGTTTGTTATGTTGTTAACGTTTGCTTGAGAAAATAAAAATGAAAGAAAATGAAAGAAATAATATTGCAACGAAAAACAAGAAGAGGCAACATAACAAACACAGAAAACCATGCACATGGGTTTCACTACTTCATACCCTTCGCCTATAAACTTGACGTCGCCATGTTGAAATCGTGCTAGTCTGACCATCGACTTTGCTCTTTTGACACTTTTATCATTAAAAAAAGTTTTCCTACCTTTATATTATTACGCCACGATACTACCCAAAAATTCGGTATTCCCATGGTTTAATAAGAAAGGTTAGCCAAAGCTTTTTGTCAATTTAAATTTTTTCATTCGAGTATGCCTAAAACTTCAAAACAATATAACCAAACTGTGTATGTGTGTGTGGTGTTTGAATAATATGCCAAACAATTTTAAAAACAATCGAATTCAATGATTTTTAAAATTGTTTTTAGACCATTTGTATGGAAGAAATTGGTGAAATTTGCATTGAAACAATCAGTTTATCATATTCACAACTCGATTATGTAGAGAAAACTTAACTCTTCATTCATTTTTCGCGTTTTTTATAAAATGCTCAAAAAATGGATTGTAAACAAACCCACTTGTTGCTTTTATTTTGAAGTTTTAGGAATTCAAGAAAAACAAGGGTTGTATAGATTTTTTTCATTTAAATCTACCTCTTTACTTATACCATGGGTATTCCAGCTTTTCCAGAAAGGGTATAATTTCAATATTACAGTCGACGGAGAACAATAGGCAAAGCATTTCCCATGTATTTTAGTCGTTTACACTAGACAGTTTGTCTTCAAATACAACTCTGATTTACTAACACATACATAAATTTGTCGTTTGTCTCTCAGCTGTCCATCATTTTTTCACAGACAGAAGGGAAGACAAATTTTTGGCATTTTTGTAAAAATAAGTGATATAATAATTGAAATGTGTCGAAAACAAAAGAACATGAACAAAAACAAAATATGTGAACGGAAAACAAAAAGAAATTGATGATTTCATTCAAAATTTTACAACTGTTTTTGCAGTTGTCGGGACGCCTACGTCACGTAGGCAAGTTGTGCGATTTTGACAATCAATATATGAAGTCAACTGTCCTGTCATATGTAAACGCAGGGTTAAAGGTAGAAACACAATCAATTTTACAACAGCAATTGGCAGTGTTTTGCTTGTTTAACTTTAAATTACATTTTTCCAATAAATAATAACAAAAATTATACGAAGTTTGAGAAAAATTAATAGTGTGCAAAATACTTTTTTGTTCACAAAAGTAATTTATTCGTAGTTATGGGTCGAACAACGAATAGAGAACGAACGACATACCGTGGAAACGTGCTATAAGATCGACGTAGATATCTCTATTAGGTAAACGTCATGTAAAACATATGTTTTTTTTCTATTTTAAGAATACCTGGGTAACAATGAAAAGTTATTAAACATAATTAAATTAAAAGATGTAATTAATTATAAATATTACCTATAATAAAATGTAGTATTACCTAATATTATAGACATATAACAATTTTTTGATGGCTGGCATTGGATGGCTGACGACGAGTCGGGTAAGAATATATAGGGTATATTTAAATTTTTAAAAGAAATGACATATTAAAACATAATGTACATAATGTATGTATATCTTTTTCTTTATAGGAAATGTCTTCAACAAAAAAGGAAACGATGGACTCAAGTATTATGGGGAAGAATAAAATACATTCACAAATATCTACGCAGTACACCAAAAATATGTTACCCTAATCTTGGATCGGGCTGAAAATTTTGCTATAGGTAGCCCTTGGGACCCGGAATACGAAGATATATAGTTTTCCGCGTAAAGTCCACACTTCACGAGATATGGGCCTTAATAATTAAATAAATAAATCAAAACTTTTATTAAAATTGTAAGAGTTCTTAAGTAGCCGGACTTGGGCCTGGGATTTAACACTTTCTCCTATGTGATAAAAAACTTTCTTTAAAATTTAAAGTGTCCTTTCAGACTTTCTGCTATGGACAGGTGCAAAAGACGGATACGCAATCAAAACTTTCTTTAAAATTCTGAGTGTTCTAAAGTAGTCGGCCTTGGGCCGGGGATTTAACACTTTCTTCTATAGACAGGTGCAAAAGTCGGTTACGCGAGAAAAACTTTCTTTTAAATTGTAAGTGTTCTAAGTAGCCGGCCTTCGCCGGGGATTTAAAACTTTCTGCTATGGACAGGTGCAAAAGTCGGCTACGCGATAAAAACTGTCTTTTAAATTGTAAGTGTCCTTAAGTAGCCGGCCTTCGCCCGGGATTTAAAACTTTCTCCTATGGACAGGTGCAAAAGTCGGCTACGCGATAAAAACTGTCTTTTAAATTGTAAATGTTCTTACAGACAGGTGCAAAAGTCGGTTACGCGATAAAAAGACTTTCCCCTATTGACAGGTGCAAAAGCCGATCCGAGAGGTGCCCCTAAACGGCATTTAAGCCCAAACAAATCTCTGTTCAAAACGATGGGTCTGAAACCGTCGTTATTATACCCTCGGCATTTATGCTAATATACACTTTCATACAGGCAAAATTTGCCTCATCAAAATAATGGTTTTAGACCCCAAGTATGTTTGGACGAAATATGTTTCAGACAATTTGGGGTCGATTTAGCAATGTCCGTCCGTCTGTCTGGTGCGCATTTTCTCCTACGATAACTCTCGAACGGATGAACCGGTTTGGTCCAAAATTTGGCTTTCGCAATATTTTGTCCAAACATAGTTTAAGTTCGAAGATATGTTATATCGGTCCACTCCTTCCGGTACCTCCCCCACAAAAGTTCGGAAATATTCGGAAAATTTGTGCGCACTATAACTTTTGAAGGGAGTAACCGATTAGGTCCATACTTTGCACATGGTGAAATTTCTACCAGACTTAGATAAGGTTCTAGTGTGGACTCAATCGGTCCACTCCTTCGGGTACCTCCCACACAAAATTTCGGAAAAGTTCAGTGTATGACCTGTTGATTTTTATACCCTCAGCATTTATGCTAACGAGGGTATATATGTTTGGACGAAATCCGTTTCAGACAATTTGGAGCTGTCTGTCTGGCTGACTGGAGCGCACTGATCAACAGATTCGGTCCAAAATTTGGCTTTCGTAATATTTTGTCCGAACTTAGTTTAAGTTCGAAGATGGGTTATATCGGTCAAATCCTTACGGTACCTCCCCCACAAAAGTTCGAAAACATTCGAAAATTTGTGCGTATGCTAACTCTTGAAGGAAGTAACCGATTTGGTCCATACTTTGCACATCGTTAAATTTCTACCAGACATAGATGACGTTCCAATATGGACTCTGTCGGTCCAGTTCTTCGCGTACCTCCCACACAAAATTTCGGGAAAGTGCAGTTTAAGACTTCCTCTGGGATCCCTTTGATTTTTGTTGTAACAACTTGTTTTCGCTGCCCCCATTACGAAGGTACAAGGTTTTTCAGGGGCAAATCCATATTTCCCCAGAAAATGCCCCCCACAAAAGTTCAAAACTTTTCGCTGAAATGGGCCCCAAGATAACTCTCGGATGCAATGGCCGAGTCCATACTTTGCCCATTCTAATATCTCTACGAGACATATATCAGGTTCGAATATGGTCTATTTAGGTCCACTCCTTCGGGTACCTCCCACACACAACTACGGAAAAGTGCATTTTAAGACCTCCTCTCGAATCTCTTTGATTTTTGAAGTAACAATTTGGACCAAATCGATTTGGCAGCAGGCCTTAAACTGAACTTTTCCAAAATGTTGAGCTACCTGATGCAGCTTTCGGTCTATTTTCTCAGGAAGTAGGGACTTGGCCAAGGCGAATTTAACAAGGTGATCCAATAGTTGACGTTAGGTTGTAGTCTTCATTTGCTGTCAAATATCCACAAAAGTTAGAAGAAAACGTTAAAATATTATTCGCGAAGCTTAAACAAAGATATTGTACACAGATATTTTTTATAGAAGCGAAATATTTGTTATTTATTTTTGATTAAAAATATGTTTTGACAGCAAATGAAGACATAGGTTGCTATTATTGTATCACCTTCTTGACTTGGCCTTAAAAAACTTGTTTTTTGCTGATTTTTGTTTTGTTTTTGCTGAATGTTTTGATAATTAATACATCAAAGTTCATCGAAACATGTAAGCACAACGGCGTTAAGACGTCAAAGCACATAGAACAAGTAAGCAAGACGGCGTTAAATCTTTTGAGGAATTTTGTATAACACGGCAACTCTGTCGGAAATAAAATTTCTTTTAGTGTAAAAAAATCGAATTTGTTGGCTATACATAGTTAAATAATTAATATAATTTGAATAATATAGAGGAAATATATATGCTACACACTTAAGGTAAATTTGTATATTTAATGTCCCCAAATTCAGGATGTTCCCAAAACATATTCTACACTTGTAGAATTTGGGGAACTGTTCCTAAAATCAAGAAATGTTCCTGAAAAATGCCCTGTGACGAAAAAATGTTCCCCAAATGAACACAATGTATACATATATATATATATATATTTATATATATGTGTGTGTGTGTTTGGTTACCGTTTCTTCCAATTAAAAACAATTTGGCGAATGTCTTGGAGACAAAATGTTTATATATTGATATTATAAAGATTAGAATATAATATTTAAAGAACTTATAAAATAGTAATTAAAAACTTACAACTTCTTCGACATTCACTTTACTTCTAAAACTTCTAATGTTTCACTTTACTTCTAAAACTTCTTGTCTGCTCACTTCTATCCAGCGACTGTCTACGTTTGTCTTGTTCTCGTCAAATCAATGAATACGTCTAGTCTGTTGTGTGTGTCGTCTTCGTCTATGTCCGTCATGTGTAATCAAAGCAACAGCACAATTGTGAGCGGCTGCGCAAAACCGTTCCTACAATCGGCCATCCTGATACACATTCGACCTCGCATGTGCTCTCCAAGATTCCACTTGCTCACACACCTCGGTACGACGCTTAAAACCTTCATACTCGTCTACCTTTTCGACGACATGTTTCCTATGGTTCGGTTTTCGGGCACACTCATATAGTAATTTATGGTTAGTTTTCGGTTTCAACTCCATTCCAACATGGAATTGTGTTTGCTTGATAGCTCTCAATTAATTTTTATGGTATGAAGTCGACCGTACTTTCTTCCTCCTACATTCTTTCTCTTCGTGTAAGAAATTGGACTCTTTTCCAAATTTCCCTAAGATTCTTCTAAAGTTAGAATAGTCTTCTGTCGTCACATCTTTCCCAGTAATACAGTCATTTTTAAATTTAGACGTTGGAACTCCCTTTATGTGGCTTCTATTAATGCCTTTAACTTCAGTCTCCACATCAGCATTAAGTTTCGAGACAATTATCTTCTTATGGATGTCTTTCAAAGGCTCTATTTTCGACCTGTCTTTCAGAATGGTAGTCACATATAAGTTATCTGCACACTTCTTTTCAAACTCCGAGACAGGATTGATGTCCTGTGGATTTGAAACTGTGTTTACAGTTACCTTATATTCCAATTTACATATCGAAACTCCACCATCCCTACTTGTAAATCTTAAATTAATAAATACATCAACTTTACTTAAAATGTCATTCCGTAAGACAACTTGGTAAACTACATCTCTATTGCCAATGATGTGGAACGTAATGTTGATATTACACTTGTCAATCATTGTTTCGCTTTCAATACTTCCTAGTGTGTACATTTTCTTGCCACCTATACCACTGAAAGTTTTCTTTTTGTAATTTTTATTCACATTTCCCAAAACAAATAGTATATCTCTACGGGTTAAGCTTACGTCGCTTGCTGTATCTACCAGTGCAACAAATTTAATGCCAAGAATGGTAACTTCTATAAAAATTCTACTCGTACACTGTAAATCTTATTCGGACACTATAGTATTGAGCATATGTTTTCCTTCAGCATTAATCTTTTCATACACTTTCTTCGAAGGACTTGCACTCGAAGGACTTATGACCTTAAAATACTTGGTTTCAGGGACCTAGCATTGATGTGAAAGGTGTCCCTTTTCACCACATTTAAAACAACGCACTGACATCTTATTAAAATCACCCCCACTATTATTCACTTGAACTGTAGAACCGGACGGACTCACACCCAATTACATCTTCTCATATATTTTTATTTTCATTTTTAAATCTTCTACTGATGTTGCTTGATAAAGTAGGATATAATACTCTCATCGTCTATACTAATTGGTTTACCAATCGCCACCAGATTGTATAGATATTCCCTAAGGCTTTCATTGTGTCTCTTCCTGCGGTTGGATAGTTTTCTGTGAACCTCTATGGATGAGACCTTCGCACCAAATTCCTTCTTAAGTGCCTCTTTCAGATATGGCCAATTCTCTATGTTAGGTTGACTCCTAACAAAAAATTTTTGCCGCCCCTGTCATTAATTGCTTCCCATAAATTAATTTGCGTAAGTCGTCCCACCCAATGGTATACGCACAATCTTCATATTCCCTCAGCCATTCCTCAATATTCGGCAACTGGTTACCGCTAAAACTCGAAACCGAATCTCTTAATGTAAAAATCTCTGTACTATGCCCAATAGCCGATGCTGCCTCCCCATAATCTGATCCGTCGTCTTAAGATGTGGAATGACCGTAATGTTTCCGGAGACTCTTATTGCCAATCTTCGCTAGATTTAGTTCACCTAGCTTGTCCTTCAGTTCTTCAACCGTTAGCTTCTCAATACTTTCCTTGCCCATTTTTGTTCGTTGTCTCTAGTCGCTCTACACAAACAAATTATAAAATTTCAAAATCAATATTTTTCTGGCTCAAATAGTACCCAACACTTACAAAGTATGAGCACTAATCGAATATATATAAGAACCAAAACTTCTCAAAGTTCTTTTAACAAAACAAACTTAAAATTCTTCAACTCTTTCTTACAACAAAAATACATAAAATTATAAAACACTTAATGCCTAACGTTACTTCTTTTCAAATGCCTTTAGATTGCAAAAACAATTTCTCAACAGTCACCCTAAATAAACAAAATTTAACTCTATTCCATTAATTCGAAACAACACTGCACACAATTTCCCCATCCCAAAAATATTATGCGTAATACTTCTAGTGTTTACATCTAACCATACATACTTTCTAGAATATCAACTTATGATAATGTTATTCTTACACGTACGGTACCCAAGCGGCTCCACTCGATCTTGTAGTCAGGCAAATTTTGGGATAAAAAAAAATTTAATTTTGTTGTTTGCGCACACTCTCAGGCCTCATATGTTTGTTGTTGCTGCGGTCTTCTTACTCTGCTTTCGTTGTTGTTGCTACACACGCACACTCTGCATTCATTGTTGTTTTCCTGGGCACACTTAACGGTTTCATTCAATGGCACTCGTATGATTTCGACGCTCAAGAGCAATTCTTGCTTTTTATGCACAAGCAATTTAGCTGTTGTTGCAGTGCACATTCGCCCTTCTAAATTTCGTCGCACAAATTTGTTGTTGTTGTGATGGGCATCAATGATCAAACGGCAATCACAGTTTTTGTTCTTGTAAAACTTAAATTTTTCCACAATGATCATTAACAAATCTCTGTACTTCTAATTTGATCATTAACGTTGCAAATTGAGAAGTTAACTTTCGCTAATGAAACCTGTTCTTTTTTGATTTCATGATCATTAATAGAGTTTCATTAGCAAGTTCTTTATCATCATTCAATTAAACTTCATAAAATTTACACGTTGGTAAATTACTTCAAATATTAATTGTTTAACTCGTTGCTAGAACGTCTTTTCATTAGTTAATAACACTCCATTATTATTGTAATTTGTAGCTCATCAAATTGTTTGTTAACACTTCTTCATTACAGAGTTATCATCTTTTGCTTGAACCGGGCGAGCCCCCAAAATTACAGGTTCGGTTACCTTTTGTTCCAATTAAAAACACTTTGGCGAATGTTTTGGCGACAAAATGTTATTTATTGATATTTTTGGTTCATTAATTAAATAAAGATAAGAATATAATATTTACAGAGTTTATAAAATAGTGATTAATTCACACTTCACATTTAATCTTATATTAACTTCAAATTTACTTCATTACTTCGTTAAAAAACTACTTCGAACTTCACTTTACTTCTAAAATTTCTAATGTTTCACTTCACTTCTAAAACTTCTTGTCTGCTCAACTTCTTGTTCTCGTTTGTCTTGTTCTCGTTGTAAAGTGTAAGGTCGTCAAATCAATGAATACGTCTAGTCTGTTGTGTGTGTCGTCTTCGTCTAGGTCCGTCATGTGTAATCAAAGCAACAGCACAAATGTGAGCGGCTGCGCAACACCGTTTCTACATATATATAAATACTAGCAAAATGCCCGCTACTTCGTATGCGGAAAGGATGTAAAAAAACAAATAAACAATATATAATATGGAAATGACAAACACTGAAAATTTGGTCGCACTAATACCAATTTTAATCAATATTTATTTTTATCTTAGTACTGTACGTACCCCTTAAGTTCGTTTTTAAAAAAGATCAGCCGTATCTCACCCTTACACATTAACAGCGAGATCAACGTTGCACACCAATACACACCCTAACTCCAAAAAATAAAAATTCCAGCACTGTCCCTACACCCAAAAACAAATTGAGTACCATTAAGTAATTTTCGTATACTTATGGTACGTATTTCGACGACATATCTCAGCCATACACGGACATTAATACAAAATAATTACAGTAAATTCCATAATAATTACAGTAATTCCAAATCTCAAGATTCCAGCTGTATCCGTTCGTCCAATTCCAAATTGTACCAAACTTAGTATCAAGTCGAACTCTTCGTACCCATAAGAAAGATTTTCCAAAACTACCTCAATCCTTCACTTTAGTAGTAATCTTACTTCCAAATTTCAGGATTCAAACTATATCCGTTAAACCAAATTAAAATTGTACTAAATTTAGAACAATTTAGAATTTTCGTACCAATTTTCAAAACTTCCTCAACGCAACAGGGCTACAATAATCATACTTTCAAATTGCAGGATTCCACCGCTATCCGTTCACCTACATACAAATTGTACTAAATTTAGTACCATTTAGTGCTTTTCGTAACCATAAGTTTGCTTTTTCAAAACAACCTGAATCCTACTCTTCGACTGTAATCGTAATTCCAAATTTCAGGATTCCAGCTCTATTAATTCACCCGAATCCAAATTGTATCAAATTTAGTACCATTTCTTTCCCAAACAAAAATTTTAGGATTCCAGCTCTACCCGTTCACCCAAATCCACATTGTACCATATTTAGTACCATTTAGTACTTCTCGTACGCACACGTACGAATTTTCAAAATTTCCTCAATACTACACTCCTACAGTAATCTTAATTCCTAATTCCAACACTATCCGTTTACTAAAATTCAAATTGTACCGAATTTAGTGCTTTCTGTACCCATAAGTACGAATTTCCAAAACTACCTCAATTCTACTGTCCGACAGTAATCTTAGTTCCAAATTTCAGAATTCCAGCTTTATCCGTTCATCCAAATCCGAATTGTACCAAATTTAGTACCATTTAGTACTTTTCGTACTCAAAGGTACGAATTTCTAAAACTATCTCAATCCTACACCCCTACAGTAATCTTAATTCAAAACTTTAGGATTCCAGCTCTATCCGTTCACCCAAATCCAAATTTAGTACTGCTCGTAATCATAAATACGAACTTCCAAAACCATTTCCTTATTTCAACGACATTTCCCAACCTTGATACTTAAAATTCAGGATTCCAGTTCTATCCGTTCACCCAAATCCAAATTGTAATAAATTTAGTACCATTTAGTACTTTTCCTACACATAAATACGAATTTCCAAAATTTCCCCAATCCTATGATCCAACAGTAATCTCAATTTCAAATTTCAGGATTCCAGCTCTGTCCGTTCACTCGAATCCCTATTGTACCAAATTTAGTACTTTTCGAACACATAAGTACGAATTTCCAAAACCACCCTCATATCTCAGTCCTACACTTCACAGTAATCTTAATTCCAAATTTCAGGTTTCCAGCTACATACATACGTTCACCCAAATCCAAATTGTACTAAATTTAGTACCATTTAGTACTTTTCGTACCCATAAGTACGAATTTTCAAAACTACCTCAATTCTACACCCCACCAGTAATCTCAATTCCAAATTTCGAGATTCCAACTATATCCGTTCACCCAAATCCCCATTGTCCCAAATTTAGTACCATTTAGTACTTCTCATTCACATAAGTAAGAATTTCCAAAACTTCCCCAGTCCTACACTCCAACAGTAATATCAATTCCAAATTTCAGGAATCCAGCGCTATCCGTTCACTCAAATCCAAATTGTACTAAATTTAGTACCAATTATTACTTTTCGTACACTCAAGTTTCCAAAAACCCTTTGGTGCATCTTTCTTACTCTTCATCAGTAATCCTCAGTCCAAATTTGAGGAATCAAGCCCTATCCGTTCACCAAAACCGAAACTGTACCAAATTTAGTGCTATTTAGTATTTTTCGTACCCTATGTTCGAATTTCCAAAACTTCCACAATATTAAACTCCACCAGTAATCTCAGTTCCAAATTTAGAGATTCCAGCGCTATCCGTTTACCCAAATCCCCATTATACAAAATTTATTTCCATTTAGTACTTTCCGTACACATAAGTACTAATTTCCAAAACCACCTTCATATCTCAATCCTACACTTCAACAGTAATATTAATTCCAAATTTCAGGTTTCCAGCTCTATCCGTTCATTCAAATCCAAATTGTACTAAATTTAGCACCATTTAGTACTTTTCGTACCCATAAGTACGAATTTTCAAAACTACCTCAATCCTACACCCCACCAGTAATCTCAATTCCAAATTTCGAGATTCCAGCTATTATCGGTTCACCCAAATCCCCATTGTATCAAATTTAGTACCATTTAGTACTTTTCATACACATAAGTACGAATTTCCAAAAGTTCTTCAATCCTACACTCCAACAGTAATCTCAATTCCAAATATCAGGATTCCAGCTATATCCGTTCACCCAAATCCCTATTGTACCAAATTTAGTACTATTTAGTACTTTTCGTACACATAAGCACGAATTTCCAAAACTACCCTCATACCTCAATCCTACACTACAACAGTAACCTTAATTCCAAATTTCAGGTTTCCAGCTCTTTACGTTCACCCAAATCTAAATTGTACTAAATTTAGTACTTTTCGTACACATGATTGGTAATTTTTCAAACCATTTCCTTTTAGAAGCACCACTTGCCAACCTTGATTTCCATACTAAATTCCTATATTCCTATATTCCTGGGGCCTATTATTGATTTCATTAATTATTTAGCGATTTCATCAAATTTCAGATTTTGAAATTGAAAATTGAATAGTTATGACTGTACATCTCCATATACGATAAAATTCTTAATTGCAAATAAATCGTGGTAATATGCACAATTCTATTGCACTTTCATTGATTTGCAAACATTTAGTTATTACCAAAAAGTCAGGTCCATACAGTTTTTAGTTGTTGTTATTTCTGGCCGATTTCTGAATTTATTCCCCTAATGTTGTCTTCAACAGCAACTCATTTGTTCATTTGCGTAATTGATGTTTATACACCATTATCACCAACTGCGACATCTGTTGCAATGGAAGATAACAAATGTCTTGTCTTTCTATTATTTAGTGGTTTACGATAAAATAAGTGCGCCTAGAAGTAAACTACAAAATTTGAAATTATGTGTGATCTCTTACGATATCAAGATGTTATGGCATTGTTAATTTTGCACATGTCTTGCAGAGGGCCAACTAAGTGAATAAGTATGTAATAGTAATGAAAAATAAGGATTTTTGTTGTTGTTATTTTTTGTGGTTCCAGGACGAATTTTCTAAAACCCGGCCTTATCTCGCACATTTGCATCAACAGTGACCCACTGGTAAAATTTCAAGCTCCTAGCTTTAGCCGTTTTGGCTGGGCGTTGATGATGAGTCAGTCAGTCAGTCAGTCAATCACTTATCACCAAGCTCATTTATATATATAGATAATATTAGAAAAAATTTGGCTCCCCAGCCAATAGTTAAAATGCTGGCCCTTATATTTAGTTTCACGAACCAGAGTGATATCGACGAAGCTACATTAAATAATTTCGGTTAAATATATAAGGAGAACTGGCGACATTACGTAGATTGATAGGAAGATTATTCCACAATCTAGCCACTCTTACGACGAATGATCGATCCAAAGATCCAAAACGAAGAAGCCGTTTTTATACCCTCCACCATAGGATGGGGGTATATTAAGTTTGTCACTACGTTTGTAACTACTCGAAATAACCATTGTAGACCCCACAAAGTATATATATTCTTGATCAGCGTGCAATTCTACATCGATATAGCCATGTCCGTCCGTCTGTCCGTCTGTGGAAATCACTCTAGCGTCCGAACGGATTGACGTAGGTTGATGAAATTTTGGGAAAATATGTTATATTTACGTAGGACTTTTGGTATTGAAAGCGGGCTATGTAGGTCCACGCTGTCGTATGGCCCCCATACAAAATGACGCGTGACGTGTCGTCGTTTTAAGGAATTTTTAAGATATTTGACCCATTTTACCACCGAATTGGTTGTAATTTAGCACTTTGTGTCTTCAGAGGCCAAAAAAAAATTCCTACCAAAGTTGGGTTATATAGGTCCACGTTTTGGTATAGCCCCCATGTAAGGACCCGTATAAAGTACGCGTCATTTTAATATATTTTGAATGTATTAGACCCATTTGACCACAGAATTGGTTGTAATTTGGTATTTTGTGTCTTCAGAGGGCAGAAAACATTCCTACCAAAGTTGGGTTACATAGGTTCACGTTTTGGTATAGCCCCCATGTAAGGCCCCTTATAAAGTACGCGTCATTTTAATATATTTTGAATATATTAGACCCAGTTGAGCAAAGAATCGGTTGTAACTTTGTATTTTGTGTTTCCAGAGGCTAAGAAACAGTTTTACCATAAAATGTTTATATAGGCCCACGTATTGATATAGCCCCCATAATACGATATCTCCCGATTTTCGATATTTTGAAGGTTCTAGGCTCGTTATCACACCGAGATGGCTGAAATTTGGTATTTAGTCTTCTTTAGGGGTATAAAACTTTCCCCCAGAAATTTGTAGGTGTAGGTCCAAGCCATCATAGCACCCATTGAACGGTACCTTCCGAATTTTGGTATTTTGAAGGTTGTGGCCACATTAATCCACCGAAATGGCTGAAATTTGTGGTGGAGGGTATAAAAAGTTCGGCCCGACCGAACTTAACGTTTTTCTTAATTGTTTATCTTATTTTTTCCACAATAATAAGTATAATCAAAATAATTTTCCTTAAGGAATTATATTTGGTCATGTACGTATGCTGAATTTTTGTATACTATGTAATGCTGAATTTGGTCTGAAAGACTTTCTGGCATTGTAATGTATGAATAATAAATGAAATAATATGGGGCATACATAACCACCTAGAATACCTAGCATATGCAGATGACATTTGCCTATTATCTCACAAATTTTCTGATATGCAACAAAAATTAAACGACTTGACTGTAGTAGCAAAATAAGCAGGGCTGAATATTAATATTGGTAAAAGCCATTGCAATGCGAATAAACAACTCGTCCGACTGCAACTTCACGATCTCAAACTATCCTATCGAGTTTGTCAAAAGCTTTTGTTATCTGGGTAGCATGATGTCGATTGACAACGGTGTTGAAGACGATATTGACAACCGGCTGAAAAAACAGGTCAGCATTTGGCCGTTTGGAGAGCAACACAAATATCCCAGAATACCAAATTAATAAGCTTCAACTCAGGCGTGAAGTTAACACTTTTTTGGAAGTGAAACATGGCTCATGTCAAAAACGTTAGCCCAAAAACTGCAAACCTTCAGCAATAAATGTCTCCGAATAATCTGTGGCATAATTGCCCAAACACTATTTCAAACATAGATTTACATACCAGGATGAGAGAAGAACCAATTGCAAAGCAAATTGCTAGACGGAAGTGGAGATGGATGGGTACACTTTCAGAAAGCCGGTCACCAGTATTTCTCGTGCGGCTCTTGAATGGAACCCTCAAGGATGTCGACGTCCTGGACGTCCACAAAACACATAGTGCAGAACAATTCAAAATGAATTATAACGAATTAATAAATCAATCAATCACGTAAAAACAATATGTATCGATAAAATAAGATATAATTTTTCTTGTAGAAGCCCTATGCTCCCAAGAGGAACAAAAAGGGAAAAACTTACAGTTTCCGCTACCTAATTCATACAAACAATATTATAGTAGGGATTGAGCTATCATGGACCCCCAAAGGGTTTATTTTTTTCGAAATGTATCTGTTTACACAAATGATAATTCTTGCAGAATCATAAAAAAACTATAAAATTACAATTATTATTTTCTTATTACGAACGTGTTAGAGAGACAGATTATGTGTTTACATTGCGAATAAAAGTGAGGGGAGGTAAGATAACTCCGTTCAGTAGTACTTAGAAATTATAACACTTTATAACAAATAATCTCTCTTCATATTCTCATTGATCAACACAAGGAATTTATGAATGAATGTATAATAAAAACAATAAAAAAAACTTACCAACATATCATTATCGTGTTGAAGGCCTCCATTCGACGTGTATGCTGCTGTTTCTGTGGGCAACATTTTATTAGTCTTGTTTTTGCGTGAATGTGAGTAAGAATTTCTTTTCCTTAATAGTGCACACCCTGGTACAATATATTTCAAATTGTATATTTATAGAGCATAAATTATGTCATTTAATTCATACAAGTTCAGATACCATTCAGATTTAAAGAAGTTAGTAGATAGTAATTTAGTTTTATAACAAGTGAGCAAAGGCTATAGTCGGACGGGGCCGACCATGTGATACCCTACACTAGAGTTGGGCAATCTAGTTCCCGGAGCGGAACGATCTTTCTATTTCCTTTTGCCAAAAGGAACTTGATCCTAATTATATTTCCAAATAGTTCCGAGAGCGATATAGTTCAATGAATCTTTTTCTTTCATCGTTCTTTCTGTTTCCTTCGTTCCAAATAGTTCCGAGAGCGATATAGTTCCATGAATCTTTCTCTTTCACCGTTCTTTCTGTGACCTTCGTTTAAAAATAGTTCCGAGAGTGCGGTTCCGTATGGTGCGGTTTTCACCCTGGTGGCATCATCGGACCTTATTTCTTCAAAAATGTGGCCGGAGCTCGCGTTACGGTCGATGGAGATCGTTACCGCACCATGATCAATGATTTTTTGTTTGAAAATATGGATGACATTGATCCGGAGGAGATTTGGTTTCAACAGGATGGCGCTACATGCCATACGGCGTTGCGTTCGCCATCGACTTATTGAAATCAAAATTTGGCGATAAGTTGATTTCGAGAAGTGGACCTGTCAATTGGCCTCCAAGGTCGTGCGATTTGACACCTCTCGATTATTTCCTGTGGGGCTACGTGAAGTCACTGCTTTATGCTGATAAACCAGCAACAATTGATGCCTTGGAGGCCAGCTTTGTTCGTGTTATTCGCGACATACGGCCAGCAGTGCTCGAAAAAGTGGCCAAAAATTGGACGTCCAGAATGCACTTCGTCAAGAACAGTCGCGGTGCCCATATGCCCGAAATCATTTTCAAATGTTAATGTCACGTATTGATCTTTCGAATAAAAAAAATTTTGATTACAATTAAATTTTTTGTGTTATTTTTTACAATTTCAAGTTCTATCGGGCTTAAAAAAACCCTAAATATCGTACCTTTTGTTTTCATTGTTTGTTGGAATTGACAAAATAATAATAAATTGCAGCGATGTTAGGTGTATATAATTTATGTTTATTTGGCAATGTAAAATAAGAAATATTAACGCATCGAAAAAAGATTGACGTAGGTGAGGTGATACATTAAAGGAATGAGGTGAACAAAAGGAACTATGTGAACTAAGGGAACTATGTAAAAGAAAGAGCTGGATATAGTTCCAATAGTTCCTCATTCGGAATAGTTCCTTGGAACTAGTTCGTTGCGGAACTACACAACTCTTCCCTACACCACTACCCCTGTGCATAAGCTTTTCACTGGTAAACATTTCTTTTAGGGAATATAATCCGACTACCAGCAAACATAATACGCCTCTTTCTCTCTGGAACCACCATAAGCAACCAACCATCCGATCAACATTGAGACCTGTAGCATGATTGCAAAAAAATTTAAGAATTGGATGCATTACCGACTATTGTGGTATCTTCCTTGTTTGACCACCTTTGCCAACTGACTTTACACCAATGTAAAGATAATATTTTCTTCTTCCATTTACAGGACTTGCAGTTGGAGTACCCCTACTGGAAGCCGATATATTCACAAAGAATTAAACTTTGAATTTGTCTCCGCATGAGTTTTCCCCATTCCGACTCCTAAATAGTATCCGACAATCACCAAAATCTCGGTGGGGCCACCATCAATCCCAAAATCGTGACTATCCGATCAAAATTTCAACCTGTAGCGTGATTAAAAAAAAAATGGAAAAATTGGATATATTACTGACTTTTGCTATTTAGGCCTTTTTAGGCGAAGATCATTTTTAGTATATTAATTTTTAATTCATTTCTCGTTGGAATCGAGCTTGATGATCAATCAATAATGCAAGTGAAAAAGTTAAACCGACGACGATTCGAACCCACACACCCACCACTATTTGACATGACATGCTTCGACTTTGGTAGTCTCCTCAGACATATCTGATGTGGGACGGCTTCGCTGTCCTCCAACCTTTCTTCTTTCAAATGCATTTTGTTTTGTTTTTTACAACAAGAATGGGGATTTTCCCCATTTAGTTGTGCTTTCATGACAAACGCTCAGCGTTGCCTTTGAAAGTAATGAGTTTGGCTCTGAACGCTAACACGCCGTGACAACACTTTTTTCTCTGTTTTTCAAGGACCAAAATGTTTCTAAAAATGAGACGAAACACATAAATATGATAGTTAATCCAGAGTTGAAAGCCAATCTACTCGTCAGAAAAATCTTTTATACGAAATATTTTTAAAAAATAAAATTGCAGGTTTGCAACATTTTTCATGCTTGTAAGGCTTGTTTCGAGGAACCTCAAGAAAAACATAACGATCACAATACTGTAATGTTGTGTCCATTTTGTCCACAAATTGTTGAAAAACCCGTACACATTACGTAGATTGATAGGAAGATTATTCCACAATCTAGCCACTCTTACGACGAATGATCGATCCAAAAATCCAAAACGAAGAAGCCGTTTTTATACCCTCCACCATAGGATGGGGGTATATTAAGTTTGTCACTACGTTTGTAACTACTCGAAATAACTATTGTAGACCCCACAAAGTATATATATTCTTGATCAGCGTGCAATTCTACATCGATATAGCCATGTCCGTCCGTCTGTGGAAATCACTCTAGCGTCCGAACGGATTGACGTAGGTTGATGAAATTTTGGGAAAATACGTTATATTTACGTAGGACTTTTGGTATTGAAAGCGAGCTATGTAGGTCCACGCTGTCGTATAGCCCCCATACAAAATGACGCGTGACGTGTCGTCGTTTTAAGGAATTTTTAAGATATTTGACCCATTTTACCACCGAATTGGTTGTAATTTAGCACTTTGTGTCTTCAGAGGCCAAAAAATAATCCTACCAAAGTTGGGTTATATAGGTCCACGTTTTGGTATAGCCCCCATGTAAGGACCCGTATAAAGTACGCGTCATTTTAATATATTTTGAATGTATTAGACCCATTTGACCACAGAATTGGTTGTAATTTGGTATTTTGTGTCTTCAGAGGGCAGAAAACATTCCTACCAAAGTTGGGTTACATAGGTTCACGTTTTGGTATAGCCCCCATGTAAGGCTCCTTATAAAGTACGCGTCATTTTAATATATTTTGAATATATTAGGCCCAGTTGAGCAAAGAATCGGTTGTAACTTTGTATTTTGTGTTTCCAGAGGCTAAGAAACAGTTTTACCATAAAATGTTTATTTAGGCCCACGTATTGATATAGCCCCCATAATACGATATCTCCCGATTTTCGATATTTTGAAGGTTTTAGGCTCATTATCACACCGAGATGGCTGAAATTTGGTATTTAGTCTTCTTTAGGGGTATAAAACTTTGCCCCAGAAATTTGTAGGTGTAGGTCCAAGCCATCATAGCACCCATTGAACGGTACCTTTCGAATTTTGGCATTTTGAAGGTTGTGGCCACATTAATCCACCGAAATGGCTGTGGTGGAGGGTATAAAAAGTTCGGCCCGACCGAACTTAACGTTTTTCTTAATTGTTTATCTTATTTTTTCCTCAATAATAAGTATAATCAAAATAATTTTCCTTAAGGAATTATATTTGGTCATGTACGTATGCTGAATTTTTGTATACTATGTAATGCTGAATTTGGTCTGAAAGACTTTCTGGCATTGTAATGTATGAATAATAAATGAAATAATATGGGGCATACATAACCACCTAGAATACCTAGCATATGCAGATGACATTTGCCTATTATCTCACAAATTTTCTGATATGCAACAAAAATTAAACGACTTAACTGTAGTAGCAAAATAAGCAGGGCTGAATATTAATATTGGTAAAATCCATTGCAATGCGAATAAACAACTCGTCCGACTGCAACTTCACGATCTCAAACTATCCTATCGAGTTTGTCAAAAGCTTTTGTTATCGACATCATGACAACGGTGTTGAAGACGATATTGACAACCGGCTGAAAAAACAGGTCAGCATTTGGCCGTTTGGAGAGCAACACAAATATCCCAGAATACCAAATTAATAAGCTTCAACTCAGGCGTGAAGTTAACACTTTTTTGGAAGTGAAACATGGCTCATGTCAAAAACGTTAGCCCAAAAACTGCAAACCTTCAGCAATAAATGTCTCCGAATAATCTGTGGCATAATTGCCCAAACACTATTTCAGACATAGATTTACATACCAGGATGAGAGAAGAACCAATTGCAAAGCAAATTGCTAGACGGAAGTGGAGATGGATGGGTACACTTTCAGAAAGCCGGTCACCAGTATTTCTCGTGCGGCTCTTGAATGGAACCCTCAAGGATGTCGACGTCCTGGACGTCCACAAAACACATGGTGCAGAACAATTCAAAATTAATTATAACGAATTAATAAATCAATCAATCATGTAAAAACAATATGTATCGATAAAATAAGATATAATTTTTCTTGTAGAAGCCCTATGCTCCCAAGAGGAACAATAAAGGGAAAAACTTACAGTTTCCGCTACCTAATTCATACAAACAATATTATAGTAGGGATTGAGCTATCATGGACCCCCAAAGGGTTTATTTTTTTCGAAATGTATCTGTTTACACAAATGATAATTCTTGCAGAATCATAAGAAAAAACTATAAAATTACAATTATTTTTTTCTTATTACGAACGTGTTAGAGAGACAGATTATGTGTTTACATTGCGAATAAAAGTGAGGGGAGGTAAGATAACTCCGTTCAGTAGCACTTAGAAATTATAACACTTTATAACAAATAATCTCTCTTCATATTCTCATTGATCAACACAAGGAATTTATGAATGAATGTATTGTTACGAATGTAACTGATAGGTTTAAGTTAGTTTAGTTTAATTTCCGTTAATTTAAAAATTTGAATTATAACGTAAAGTTTGTATTACGCAGTTACTTTATTTAAGCAACAACAACTACCATGTAGAACTCTCTTCATCATTCTAGTCGTTACATTACCTTTTGTTAATGTTCTTTTGTTTGTTTTGCCATAATAATGTAATTATCGTTTAGTACCTACTTCTTGTATTTCGTGTGGTTGTTTGTTGTTGTAATTACGTCATTACTGTGCTTGTCTACTTGTATGTATGTGAGTATGGTTGTTCGCTTAGTGCGAATGTGCGTCTGTGTGTTCGCTGCATAGATTCGAGAGGTTGCCATATGTTCTAGATATATCTAGACCAAGGAGATTTTTGGTATAAATAGAGTTACGAATGGCAACATGGAGGAGTTGTGTTTTAAGCGTTGAACTGAACAGATCGATTAAAGAATAGCTGCGTGCTAACTAGAAACTTGCTGTGTGCTTAATAATTAAAGTCGGTTCCGAATAAGTGTAATAAAGTAAATAAAGCATTGTAGAAACGTAATCTAAAACGAACCCTGTTTTATTTGGTACAAATCGTACTGGGGAATAAAACAACGTCTACACGGAGATTAGTTAAATCTAATTCCGTAACAGTATAATAAAAACAATAAAAAAACTTACCAACATATCATTATCGTGTTGAAGGCCTCCATTCGACGTGTATGCTGCTGTTTCTGTGGGCAACATTTTATTAGTTTTGTTTTTGCGTGAATGTGAGTAAGAATTTCTTTTCCTTAATAGTGCACACCCTGGTAGAATATATTTCAAATTGTATATTTATAGAGCATAAATTATGTCATTTAATTCATACAAGTTCAGATACCATTCAGATTTAAAGAAGTTAGTAGATAGTAATTTAGTTTTATAACAAGTGAGCAAAGGCTATAGTCGGACGGGGCCGACCATGTGATACCCTACACTAGAGTTGGGCAATCTAGTTCCCGGAGCGGAACGATCTTTCTATTTCCTTTTGCCAAAAGGAACTGGATCCTAAATATAGTTCCAAATAGTTCCGAGAGCGATATAGTTCAATGAATCTTTCTCTTTCATCGTTCTTTCTGTTTCCTTCGTTCCAAATAGTTCCGAGATCGATATAGTTCCATGAATCTTTCTCTTCCACCGTTCTTTCTGTGTCCTTCGTTTAAAAATAGTTCCGAGAGCGAAATATGTAAAGGGTGTTTTTTTAAGCTAGAAAGAACTTTAGATTGTAAAAAGTAACACAAAGAATTAAATTTTGATGAAACTTTTTTTTTATTTGTTTCAGTATACTCTGACAAATCATCATGAACAGACTCACGCTTGAACAACGCTGCGAAATTATCCAAATTTACTTTGAAAATCAATCGTCGATTCGCGCAACTTATAGACGACTTCGTCATTTGTATGGCGTACATAATCGTCCATCTGAACAAGCCATTCGTCGAACTGTGGATAGATTTGGTACCAAAATTGCCGCATATGGAGTGAGACCAATCCACAAGAGACCCTACAGACTCCATTACATCCAGAAAAATGCACCGTATGGTGCGGTTTTCACCCTGGTGGCATCATCGGACCTTATTTCTTCAAAAATGAGGCAGAAACTCGCGTTACGGTCGATGGAGATCGTTACCGCACCATGATCAATGATTTTTTGTTTGAAAATATGGATGACATTGATCCGGAGGAGATTTGGTTTCAACAGGATGGCGCTACATGCCATACGGCGTTGCGTTCGCCATCGACTTATTGAAATCAAAATTTGGCGATAATTTGATTTCGAGAAGTGGACCTGTCAATTGGCCTTCAAGGTCGTGCGATTTGACACCTCTCGATTATTTCCTGTGGGGCTACGTGAAGTCACTGGTTTATGCTGATAAACCAGCAACAATTGATGCCTTGGAGGCCAGCTTTGTTCGTGTTATTCGCGACATACGGCCAGCAGTGCTCGAAAAAGTGGCCAAAAATTGGACGTCCAGAATGCACTTCGTCAAGAACAGCCGCGGTGCCCATATGCCCGAAATCATTTTCAAATGTTAATGTCACGTATTGATCTTTCGAATAAAAAAATTTTGATTACAATTAAATTTTTTGTGTTATTTTTTACAATTTCAAGTTCTATCGGGCTTAAAAAAACCCTAAATATCGTACCTTTTGTTTTCATTGTTTGTTGGAATTGACAAAATAATAATAAATTGCAGCGATGTTAGGTGTATATCATTTATGTTTATTTGGCAATGTAAAATAAGAAAAATTAACGCATCGAAAAAAGATTGACGTAGGTGAGGTGATACATTAAAGGAATGAGGTGAACAAAAGGAACTATGTGAACTAAGGGAACTATATAAAAGAAAGAGCTGGATATAGTTCCAATAGTTCCTCATTCGGAATAGTTCCTTGGAACTAGTTCGTTGCGGAACTACACAACTCTTCCCTACACCACTACCCCTGTGCATAAGCTTTTCACTGGTAAACATTTCTTTTAGGGAATATAATCCGACTACCAGCAAACATAATACGCCTCTTTCTCTCTGGGACCACCATAAGCAACCAACCATCCGATCAACATTGAGACCTGTAGCGTGATTGCAAAAAAATTTAAGAATTGGATGCATTACCGACTATTGTGGTATCTTCCTTGTTTGACCACCTTTGCCAACTGACTTTACACCAATGTAAAGATAATATTTTCTTCTTCCATTTACAGGACTTGCAGTTGGAGTACCCCTACTGGAAGCCGATATATTCACAAAGAATTAAACTTTGAATTTGTCTCCGCATGAGTTTTCCCCATTCCGACTCCTAAATAGTATCCGACAATCACCAAAATCTCGGTGGGGCCACCATCAATCCCAAAATCGTGACTATCCGATCAAAATTTCAACCTGTAGCGTGATTAAAAAAAAAATGGAAAAATTGGATATATTACTGACTTTTGCTATTTAGGCCTTTTTAGGCGAAGATCATTTTTAGTATATTAATTTTTAATTCATTTCTCGTTGGAATCGAGCTTGATGATCAATCAATAATGCAAGTGAAAAAGGTAAACCGACGACGATTCGAACCCACACACCCACCACTATTTGACATGACATGCTTCGACTTTGGTAGTCTCCTCAAACATATCGGATGTGGGACGGCTTCGCTGTCCTCGAACTTTTCTTCTTTCAAATGCATTTTGTTTTGTTTTTTACAACAAGAATGGGGATTTTCCCCATTTAGTTGTGCTTTCATGACAAACGCTCAGCGCTGCCTTTGAAAGTAATGAGTTTGGCTCTGAACGCTAACACGCCGTGACAACACTTTTTTCTCTGTTTTTCAAGGACCAAAATGTTTCTAAAAATTAGACGAACTACATAAATATGATAGTTAATCCAGAGTTGAAAGCCAATCTACTCGTCAGAAAAATCTTTTATACGAAATATTTTTAAAAAATAAAATTGCAGGTTTGCAACATTTTGCATGCTTGTAAGGCTTGTTTCGAGGAACCTCAAGAAAAACATAACGATCACAATACTGTAATGTTGTGTCCATTTTGTCCACAAATTGTTGAAAAACCCGTACACATTTTCATACGATTTCAGTAAGCTAATTTATTTATTACATACATATATAATTCAATTTTATTTCTAAATTAATCTGAATTTTAGTTATGAACAGGGAAAATCATTAATTTTGGAAAACAGACATAACGCCCAATGGGCCTTATGTCGGCAATGGGGGCGGACGCAATGATCGCCGGGAAGGGCGACCTGACTTAACGCCCAAAGTGAAATTGGGCGTTTAGTCCGCCCCCATTGCGGACATAAGGTCCATTGGGCGTTATGTCTGTTTTCCGAATTAATGATATTCCCTGTTCATAAGTAAAATTCAGATTTATTTAGAAAAATATTTCGTATAAAAGATTTTTCTGACGAGTAGATTGGCTTTCATCTCTGGATTAACTATCATATGTATGTGTTTCGTCTCATTTTTAGAAACATTTTGGTCCTTGAAAAACAGAGAAAAAAGTGTTGTCACGGCGTGTTAGCGTTCAGAGCCGAACTCATTACTTTCAAAGGCAGCGCTAAGCGTTTGTCATGAAAGCACAACTAAATGGGAAAATCCCCATTCTTGTTGTAAAAAACAAAACAAAATGCATTTGTAAGAAGAAAAGTTCGAGAACATCGAAGCCGCCACACATCCGATATGTCTGAGGAGACTACCAAAGTCGAAGCATGTCATGTCACATAGTGGTGGGTGTGTGGGTTCGAATCGTCGTCGGCTTTCCTTGTAATACCCTAGACAGACGCAGAGTTATTTTGCATTAAAAATTCCTTAATTTGAATTAACTTTTTACCCTGACAGACGATAGTTTCTGCATTTATGAAACAGCTGTTTGTACCCAGCATTTCATTTCATCAAGTTTTACAAAAGTTCGCCAAAATATGCGAAACAAATATACTTTCAACCTTTGACCTTTTCACCACGATAATGCAAAAATAAATTAAATTTATTCGCGATATTTTTGAGTCCTTTTAATACTAAAAAATATCGCAAAACTCTAGAGGAACATTTGAAGAAGATATTATTTTCAATAGAATTGGTATGGTGGGTATTGAAATGCTTGTGAAAATTAAAATTTTAAAAATAGATTTGATAGAAGGCGCGAAAAACTATTAGCTGCTATTCTATTCGAGAAAGACCACTACTTATTTGAAAGAAACGCGAAAATTTCTGATTTGTTTTCCTTTTTTATTTTCTTAAACATGGAAATTTGACAAACGACAATTGATTTTCAATGCAAATTGTGTCTCACAGCATGAATATGCTCTCTCTCCTACATGAATATGGGCTCTCTTTTACAGCATTGCCATATTGAAATACCTAAATTTAGTTTAAATTTCCTTTGATTTTGTGCATTAAGAATGTGGATAATGCACGAATAAATTTGAATTAAGACAGTTAATGCAAATTAACGCTGCCGTCTGTCTAGGGTATAAGGCTTGTTTCGAGGAACCTCAAGAGAAACATAACGATCATGGTACTGTAATGTTGTGTCAATTTTGTCCCCAAATTGTTGAAAAAACTGTACAATTGTGGTTGTTAGCCAAAAGTGAACTGTAGATTCTCTTGTGGAGTAGCGTTGACAACTTCTCAACTGCAAGTATGGTTAGCGGCAATCAAGAAAAAAAGACTTTATTTTCTTATTAAAAAATACAAAAATTATGTGTAGACTTTATTGGTTTGACTTCTTGTCGTGTTCTTTTCTCTGAAGCAAGTGAAGTTTTTTGAGACATATTTGAAAATGGTAATTATTGTGCATTGAGTGAAAGCTCTTTGCGTAGAAGGTTACCAGATGAGAGAGATTTTATAATTCATTTGGTTACTTTAAGGGATTAAGCGCTAATGGGTTGAATTCGCTTCAAAATGCCGGGCCCACTTGCTTGAATGCAACTTAGTAATCGCAGCCTCCGGATATGATCCAACCGAAGACCGAGCTTTGGGCGATTGGCATGTTCGCGGCTGATTGAATGAGTCCAGCTCTTAAAATTTTTTGGATTTGGTCATTTGCTAAGATTATTTCAATATTAATGGGATTGAAGAAATGTGGATCTGCTAAATCGGAGAGATGGCTATAGATTGAATGTAGTACTTTATCTTTCGTGGTGATCATGGAATGATTGTAGGTTCATGGCGGCGAAAGTCTTCTCAGCCCTTTGAGTAATTGGAAGTTTTAGCCTCTCCACCAGGTTTACGGACATCTGAGTTTGTGCCATTCCTGAATACAACAGTAGCCGTACCTCCTTCAGCCGTACATCCTTCAGCAGTTACGTATTTGGCTAGTGCGGTTGGTAAGAAAATGTGTCTTCTCGGGCGGCAGCTCAGTCGATAACTCACGCTAGAACGTTGGCGTTGTGCTGTTGTGGAAGTCGACTTCTTCTGTTTCCCTGATACGCTTCGCGTGTCTCGTTTGGTGGCTTGACTTCTACGAACGTTATTGCGACCTTCTGGACTGCAACTTCTGGAGGGCGATCTTTTAGAACGTGCCGTTTTGAGCTTGTAGTTGGAAGTGGGTGCAAAATCGACATGCAACATCGTGTGGTGATATTTGTCACATACCATTCATGTTCTCCTGCTTGTACAGAAATCTCGCTTGTGTGCTGTGCAAAGACAGTTAAAGCAGAATCCTTTCATGCGGGCCTCGGTACGTCTAGTGGTAACATCCATTTTTGAAAATTTAGGACAAGACTGTATGAAATGTCTTTCCTGGCAAATGCGGCATTAAGGTAAGCTGAAAGTATCGCGAGATGTAAAATGTTATTAAATATGTGAGCGGGGTTTGGAATTAACAATTGGGTAGAACACAAAGCTTTACCAGCGGACGAACAATTATACCATTTAGCGTGCGAATTTGTGCAACGCGAACTCTGGCATCTTTTCCCATAAACACTTTTATGACTCGTCCAAGACGCCATTCAGTTGGAGGAAGATTGTCTTCTTTAATTACAACGAAGTCTTCTGGTGCTAAGTCACGTTGTTCTCTCTCCCATTTGTAGCTTCGCTGGAATTCGGAGATATAGTCGTTTTTCCAACGCTTAGCAAAGTTTAATTGGATGCCTTCATCATCAACGTTAAATTGTCTGAGTATTTCTCAGGTATTGCAATTAAAGGAGCTCCTCGTAAGAGGTGGCCGGGAGTGAGTGGGACAAGTTCGTTAGGTTCGTCAGTGAGCGGAGATAGTGGTCGGGAATTCAAAATACTTTCTATTCTGATAAATAATGTTGAAAATTTCTCGTACGTGTATTTATAGTTCCCGGCCACTTTCTAAAGGTGAGTTTTCATGCTCTTTACCGCAGCCTCCCATAGGCCACCCATATGTGGAGCCTGTGGCGGAATAAAGTGCCATGTGAACCCATGCAAACTGTATTTCGATGCAAGATGTTGTTCGGCAGAACGCAAGAATTGTTTATAATCATGGGCAAGTAAACGATTGGCTCCTATGAAATTAGTTCCATTGGCCGAGAAAACTTGACTAGGAAGCCCTCTTCCAACCTACAAACCTGCTGAAAGTACCGAGAAAAGCTTCGGGTGATAAGTCAGAGCAGACTTCTAAATGTACTGCTCGGGTTGAGAAGCAAACAAAAATGGAGGCGTAGCCCTTCTGCAGTTTAGCATTTCGCAAGCGGGAGGTTTTGAGGTCAAAGGGACCAGCGAAGTCAAGACCAGTGTTTGTAAATGGCAAAGAGAAAGTACAACGTTCAGGAGGTAAAGCAGACATTATTTGACTTTGAAATCTATGTTTGTAAATAGTGCATGTGTTGCACATACGGATGCATGAACGAACTGAGTTCTTTAGACGCGTAACAAAAAATTCTTGTCGAATGGCTCTTAGCATGACTTGATGTTCAGCATGCAGTAGAATTGTATGTGTGAAATTAATGAAGAGTTTGCAAAAACGAGATTTTTCTGGCAAAATTATAGGGTGTCTTTCATGATAGCTCATGTTCGTATTTGCTAGACGGCCGTTTACACGAAGTAACTTATTTTCATCACGGAACGGATTCAGAGTTAAGAGTCGTCTTTTTTCGGTATAGGTAAATTTGATTCAAGTGCGTGGTATTCCCAGGGATAATGGTTTTTTTGAGCTAAGCGGATGAGATGATATTTTGCAAATGTTATTTCTTGACCCAATAGATGATCTTTTTGTAAAGCAACTGTCGTCATTTTTCTACATCCATGTATGAATCGAAGAACGTACGCAAAAATTCTTAAAGGCCGGTTTAAGGACGAATCTTTCATGAAATTCGTCACTGCCAGTTTGAGTAAAGAGTGCAATAACCTTTCTCTCTAATTCGGGTTAGTTTGGTATAAATTGCTTAGGCCATTGTTCTGGTTCTTCGTTCAACCATCTTGGGTCATGCCACCAGAGTTCATTCGATTGTAATTCGTTTGCCGTACATCCACTAGTTCCTAAATCAGCGGGATTATCTCCAGAGGGTACATGTCCCCATGTTGCGTTTTCTACATTTTCCAAGATTTCAGAAACTTTGTTTGCGACAAAGGTTTTCCAATGATAGGGTGGTTTACTGATCCACGATAGAGCAATTGTGGAATCAGTCCATAAGAATATGTCAGCTGTAGTGATTTCTAAATTTCTGAGTACAGATTTAAGTAATTTCGATAACATTGCTGCACCACATAACTCCAGCCTAGGCAGACTTAGAGTTTTTAATGGGGCAACCTTACTTTTGGAAACGAGCAAATGAGTAGACGGAACATTTTCTTTTGAAACAGAACGAATGTATAAACAAGCACAATAAGCTTTCTCCGATGCATCACAGAATCCATGAATTTATACTTTACTGTCCGGGGAGTAATGAATCCAGCAAGGTATTTGTATGTTCTGTATGTCGGAGAAATTTGAAATGAAAAAATTCCATCTTTCGAGTGAATGTGGTTTTATTTCTTCTTCCCATTTAGTACTGTCGATCCAAAGCTGTTGCATTAGTATTTTCGCCACAACAATAATTGGTGCCAACCACCCTGCGGGATCGAGCAGTTTAGCAACAATTGATAAGACCATGCGTTTAGTACTGGAAACAGCGGGTAGATTGACGTATTCAACATTGTAAAAGAAATAATCCATCATTGCGTTCCAACGTACACCTAGCGTTTTTGTTTCGCTGGCATCTTCTAGTTTTAGGAAATCTTCAGAGAGAAGGTCTTCGGTTTGTAAATCTCGTAAAATTTGGGAGTGATTAGATGTCAATTTCTTTAATGGGAATCCTGCTGAGTTCAATAACTCAATCAGTTCATGAAGGTATGACTTTGCCTCGGTAAGAGAATGTGCACCGGACAAAATGTCATCTACGAATATTTGGCTTTGAAGGATTTTGGAAGCGGATGGATGTGACAGTTTGTTATCTTCGCTTAATTGCAATAAAGTTCGGGTTGCAAGATAGGGCGCACAATTTACCCCAAAGGTAACCGTTTGTAAACAGTAATCCTGAATTTTTTCTACTAAAGAATTGCGAAACAGAATTCTTTGGAATTGTTGGTCTTCTTCGCAGACAAGAATCTGGCGATACATTTTCTGAATATCGCCATTAAAAACGTATTTAAATAATCTCCATCGTAGTATCACGTTCATAATATCGTTTTGCAAAGTTGGGCCAGTGTAAAGCATTCGTTTAATGAGAATCCACTTGATGTTTTCTTTGATGCGTTAAAAACGACTCTTACTTTGGTGGTAGTTCTTTCTGGTTTGACGACAGCGTGTTGAGGAAGGTAGAATGACCCAAAATGGGAATCTTGAATAATTTCTAAACTGGATGTTGGTTTCATGTGATCCAGAAGCAAATATTCGGACAAAACTTTGTTATACTCAGACGCCAGTTCGTAATTCTTTTCTAGGGTTTTTTTCCAGGTTCAGAAATTGACCCATGGCGGCTCGTCTGGAAGCCCCAAGATACTGACCGGGAGTTATATCCTGGCGAAAAGGGAACTTAACTACATATCTGCCATCTGAACTTCGTTTTACATTTCTTTTGTTGTGTTCCTCACACCAAATATCAGTCACAGACATGGACTTTTGATCGGGTACGTTTTCTATTTCCCAGAACCTTTTCAAATATTCGTTTAGAGTACACAATTTGGTGTGGGTTTACCACTAATGATCCAACCAAATTCGGCATCTTGAGCCATAAGATCCCCGCATATCCGCTTGTGCAATCCTGGCTTTATTATTGTTGGTAGAATATCACTGCCGATTAGCATGTCGATGGGCGCCGGGTTAAAGAAACTTGGATCTGCTAGGTCTAAGTGCTTCAAGTAGGAGAAGTCATGTGTTGCAGTAGGAGCGGTGGGCATTAAATGGTTAAGATTTGAAATGACTATGGCATTTGTGCTAATTTTGAAGTCCGACTTCTTCGATTTTAATGTAAGTAGACAGACTTTTGATGCATTTTCGAGAATTGTACCAACCAGACAAGAAATCATTGCACAAGTTTCTTTTGTGGGAATTTGTAATCGTTTGACTATATGATGCGAAATAAAGGACTCTTGTGAACCTTGATCAATGAACGCTCTAAGAGGAAACAATATTCCATGGTGTTCAAGATCCAACAAAACTGTAGGCAGAACGGTTCTTTCTCCCGATTGTGAAAAATGGTTCTAAACATGGATGCAATTGGAGTAAGCGGCAGATGATGTGGATGGCTGTTCGTCATTAAAAGTTTCGACATGGTAAGACTGGGAAGCGGATTTAGGCATTTGCCAGGTTGGTTTGGGTCGTTGACCCGCGGGCTTGGTATATGAGACACCCTCATCATGGTGTAACATTGTGTGATGCGGTTGCTTACATGTTTGGCATACATGTTTGCTCTTGCACTTCTTTAGGAGATGTCCATACGACAAGGAATTCTCACAAATCTTATTTTCGGAAATGAACTTCTTTTTTTCGGAAAGTGACCATGAGCGAAACACTGAGCAAGTTCGTACAGAATGGTCTTGTCGACATACCTTACAGGATTTATGGGAAGTGTCAGTATATGCATTGTACGCGCGAACTCTGTTTGCAGAGGAATTATTGGTAGGTTTTTTCATATCGTAAATGGACTCAGTCATAATAAGGCGTTTGGATATGAATTCGTCTAACTGATCCCAAGATGGCATTTTTTGTGGTTAGATAGGGAGTTTTCCCATGCAGTTGGAGTTTCCTCTGGCAACTTTGAGGACACCCAGTACACCAGAATCGGATCCCAAGATATGACAGATATGTTTATTTAGAAATAAAATTGAATTATATATGTATGTAATAAATGAAATCGTATGAAAATGTGTACGGGGTTTTCAAGAATTTGTGGACAAAATGGACGCAACCGTGATCGTTATGTATTTCTTGAGGTTCCTCTAAACAAGCCTTACAAGCATGAAAGTATAAAAGATTTTTCTGACGAGTAGATTGGCTTTCATCTCTGTATTAACTATCATATTTATGTTTTTCGTCTCATTTTTAGAAACATTTTGGTCCTTGAAAAACAGAGAAAGAAGTGTTGTCACGGCGTGTTACCGTTCAGAGCCAAACTCATTACTTTCAAAGGCAGCGCTAAGCGTTTGTCATGAAAGCACAAATAAATGGGAAAATCCCCATTCTTGTTTTAAAAAACAGAACAAAATGCATTTGAAAGAAGAAAACTTCGAGGACAGCGAAGCCGCCCCACATCCGATATGTCTGAGGAGACGACCAAAGTCGAAACATGTCATGTCACATAGTGGTGGGTGTGTGGGTTCGAACTTGCATTATTGATTGATCATCGAAATATTTTTTAAAAATAAAATTGCAGGTTTGCAACATTTTGCATGCTTGTAAGGCTTGTTTCGGGGAACCTCAAGAAAAACATAACGATCGCGGTACTGTAATGTTGTGTCCATTTTATCCACAAATTGTTGAAAAAACCGTACACATTTTCGTACGATTTCAGTAAGCTAATTTATTTATTACATACATATATAATTAAATTTTATTTCTAAATAAATCTAAATTTTACTTATGAACAGGGAAAATCATTAATTTCGTAAAACAGACATAACGCCCAATGGGCCTTATGTCCGCAATGGGGGCGGACGCAATGGTCTATTACAGTATTGTGATCGTTATGGTTTTCTTGAGGTTCCTCGAAACAAGCTTTACAAGCATGCAAAACGTTGCAAACCTGCAATTTTATTTTTTAAAAATATTTCGTATAAAAGATTTTTCTGACGAGTAGATTGGCTTTTATCTCTGGATTAACTATCATATGTATGTGTTTTCGCTCCCATTGCGGACATAAGGCCCATTGGGCGTTATGTCTGTTTTCCGAAATTAATGATTTTCCCTGTTCAAAAGTAAAATTCAGATACATTTAGAAATAAAATTGAATTATATATGTATGTAATAAATAAATTAGCTTACTGAAATCGTATGAAAATGTGTACGGTTTTTTCAACAATTTGTGGACAAAATGGACACAATATTACAGTATTGTGATCGTTATGGTTTTCTTGAGGTTCCTCGAAACAAGCCTTACAAGCATGCAAAATGTTACAAACCTGCAATTTTATTTTTTAAAAATATTTCGTATAAAGGATTTTTCTGACGAGTAGATTGGCTTTTATCTCTGGATTAACTATCATATGTATGTGTTTCGTCTCATGTCTAGAAACATTTTGGTCCTTGAAAAACAGAGAAACAAGTGTTGTCACGGCGTGTTAGCGTTCAGAGCCAAACTCTATACTTTCAAAGAGAGCGCTAAGCGTTTGTCATGAAAGCACAACTAAATGGGAAAATCCCCATTCTTGTTTTAAAAAACAAAACAAAATGCATTTGAAAGAAGAAAAGTTCGAGGACAGCGAAGCCGCCCCACATCCGATATGTCTGAGGAGACTACCAAAGTCGAAGCATGTCATGTCACATAGTGGTGGGTGTGTGGGTTCGAACTTGCATTATTGATTGATCATCAAGCTCGATTCAACGAGAAACTAATTAAAAATTAATATACTAAAAATGATCTTCGCCTAAAAAGGCAAAATTTTCAAATTTTGGATGTTATTTGTTTATTTGAAAGTTATTGTGTTGTTCTTGTGTGCTTGCGTTACTTCTATAATGCCGTACAAAATTGTGAACGAGAAATTAATTAAAAATTAATATACTAAAAATGATCTTCGCCTAAAAAAGCAAAACTTTCAAATTTTGGATGTTACTTGTCTATTTGAAAGCTATTGTGTGCTTGCAATACTTCTATATGCGATACAAAATTGTGAATAAAACATTGAGCCATAGAGCAATCCTGAATATGCTGGAAGCGATGGAGCAAAAGTCAAAAACGTTATATTTTATAAGAAATCGCGCGCGCGTTTTTTTATAAAATATTGATGATCAATCAATAATGCAAGTGAAAAAGGAAAGCCGACGACGATTCGAACCCACACTATGTGACATGACATGCTTCGACTTTGGTAGTCTCCTCAGACATATCGGATGTGGGGTGGCTTCGCTGTCCTCGAACTTTTCTTCTTCCAAATGCATTTTGCTTTGTTTTTTACAACAAGAATGGGGATTTTCCCATTTAGTTGTGCTTTCATGACAAACGCTTAGCGCTGCCTTTGAAAGTAATGAGTTTGGCTCTGAACGCTAACACGCCGTGACAGCACTTTTTTCTCTGTTTTTCAAGGACCAAAATGTTTTTAAAAATGAGACGAAACACATAAATATGATAGTTAATCCAGAGATTAAAGCCAATCTACTCGTCAGAAAAAACTTTTATACGAAATATTTTTAAAAAATAAAATTGCAGGTTTGCAACGTTTTGCATGCTTGTAAGGCTTGTTTCGAGGAACCTCAAGAAAAACATACCGATCACGGTACTGTAATGTTGTGTCCATTTTGTCCACAAATTGTTGAAAAAACCGTACACATTTTCATACGATTTCAGTAAGCTAATTTATTTATTACATACATATATAATTCAATTTTATTTCTAAATAAATCTGAATTTTACTTATGAACTGGGAAAATCATTAATTTCGGAAAACAGAAATAACGCCCAATGGGCCTTATGTCCGCAATGGGGGCGGACGCAATGGTCGCCGGGAAGGGCGACCTGACTTAACGCCCAACGGACATTACGCCCAAAATCAAATTTGGGCGTTATGTCCGCCCTGACCCAGGACTTTAGCCAAAGTGAAATTGGGCGTTAAGTCCGCCACCATTTCGGACATAAGGCCCATTGGGCGTTATGTCTGTTTTCCGAAATTAATGATTTTCCCTGTTCAAAAGTAAAATTCAGATTTATTTAGAAATAAAATTGAATTATATATGTATGTAATAAATAAATTAGCTTACTGAAATCGTATGAAAATGTGTACGGTTTTTTCAACAATTTGTGGACGAAATGGACACAATATTACAGTATTGTGATCGTTATGGTTTTCTTGAGGTTCCTCGAAACAAGCCTTACAAGCATGCAAAATCTTGCAAACCTGCAATTTTATTTTTTAAAAATATTTCGTATAAAAGATTTTTCTGACGGGTAGATTGGCTTTTATCTCTAGATTAACTATCACATGTATGTGTTTCGTCCCATTTTTAGAAACATTTTGGTCCTTGAAAAACAGAGAAACAAGTGTTATTACGGCGTGTTAGCGTTCAGAGCCAAACTCATTACTTTCAAAGGCAGCGCTAAGCGTTTGTCATGAAAGCGCAACTAGATGGGAAAATCACCATTCTTGTTGTAAAAAGCAAAACAAAATGCATTTGAAAGAAGCAAAGTTCGAGGACAGCGAAGCCTCCCGATATCTGAGGAGACTACCAAAGTCGAAGCATGTCATGTCACATAGTGGTGGGTGTGTGGGTTCGAATCGTCGTCGACTTTCCTTTTTCACTTGCATTATTGATTGATCATCAAGCTCGACTCAACGAGAAACTAATTAAAAATTAATATACTAAAAATGATCTTCGCCTAAAAAAGCAAAATTTTCAAATTTTGGATGTTACTTGTTTATTTGAAAGTTATTGTGTTGTTCTTGTTTGCTTGCGTTACTTCTATAATGCCATACAAAATGTGAATAAAACATTGAGTCATAGAGCAATCCTTAATTTGCTGGATGCGATGGAGCAAAAGTCAAAAACGTTATATTTTATAAGAAAGCGCGCGCGCGATTTTTTTATAAAATATTGATGATCAATCAATAATGCAAGTAAAAAAGGAAAGCCGACGACGATTCGAACCACACACACCCACCACTATGTAACATGACATGCTTCGACTTTGGCAGTCTCCTCAGACATATCGGATGTGGGGTGGCTTCGCTGTCCTTGAACTTTTCTTGTTTCAAATGCAAGAAAAGCATAACGATCACGGTACTGTAATGTCGTGTCCATTTTGTCCACAAATTGTTGAAAAAACCGTACACATTTTCATACGATTTCAGTAAGCTAATTTATTTATTACATACATAAATAATTCAATTTTATTTCTAAATAAATCTGAATTTTACTTATGAACAGGGAAAGTGAAATTGGGTGTTAAGTCCGCCCACATTGCGGACATAAGGCCCATTGGGCGTTATATCTGTTTTCCGAAATTAATGATTTTCCCTGTTCATATGTAAAATTCAGATTTATTTAGAAATAAAATTGAGTTATATATGTATGTAATAAATAAATTAGCTTACTGAAATCGTATGAAAATGTGTACGGTTTTTTCAACAATTTGTGGACAAAATGGACACAACATTACAGTACCGTGATCGTTATGTTTTTTTTTTTTTTGCATATGAAAGAAGAAAAGTTCGAGGACAGCGAAGCCACCCCACATCCGATATGTCTGAGGAGACTACCAAAGTCGAAGCATGTCGTGTCACATAGTGGTGGGTGTGTGGGTTCGAATCGTCGTCGGCATTCCTTTTTCACTTGCATTATTTATTGATCATCTATATTTTATAAAAAATCGCGCGCGCGATTTCTTATAAAATATAACGTTTTCGACTTTTGCTCCATCGCTTCCAGCATATTCTGCATTGCTCTATGGCTCAATGTTTTTGCCGAGGTTTGGAGCCAATCGGAAGGCGATATCGATACCTGCCAAAACCTCGACTATCTGTATTTATCGGCGCCAAATCATATGTCAAAAGGACAACCCATTCTAATCAATCATCTGTTAACCTTTAAAGCAGAAGCAGCAACTTTGCCGGAAAAGAATTGATTATAAAATAAATAAAACCAAAGTTCAGACCGCCTGCGTCTATTAAACTAAGTGTTTCATTTAACCTACACCACCAGTTTCCTAATAGCAACACGTAAGTATCGCCTGAATACTTGTTGTGTTGTCTGCATTCATTGAAGTGCTGTTGTTGTTCGTCCTTGGACAACATTTAATTTAGGTTCTAAAACTACTCGGTAGATTTAGAACCCCTACAAGTCCATACGCCTGTATCGGAACTTGTACATTGGCCTTCGAGCCTTTAAAAAAGAATCGGCTGATTTGCCAAAAACACAATTTTTTTTTTAAATTTGTTTGAGAAAAAAAATTAAGAAATTCTGCCCATATTCTGTGTTTAATGTGGCGCCTTTTGCATTATTGTTGTACACACAATCACAGTAATCAACAAATAAACACAGCAAATTGAAATAAAAGGAAAGAATCACAGATGTGTCATTGTATTAATAAGATTTAACACATACAACAACATAATTTGTTAATTAAAAAATCATTTTCACTCATCACTTTTTCACATCATTTTGTTTTCATTTCGTCATTTACAACATATAAACAAGTATTGCCATACGTTTATGTTGTATAGATCCATCTGTCACTTATCATTTGTTGCCACATCGATCGTTTGGTGTGCTGAGAAAAGTAAAGTAGTAAACGACGTGACGTATAGTTGCCTGACGTAACGTATCAAATATAGCATGGTTAGTGAATCCGTAAAATATAATAATAAAAATCAAATAATTTAATATAAAAATAAAATAAATGCAATAAAAACATATATATATATATATATATATATATATATAAAAATTTAACAAATAAAATAGAAAATTTCAAATAAATAAAAATATATTTTTCAACAAAATTTAAGCATTTTTAAATTTTTATTGAGAAAGCCCAAGTTTTTACGTCAAAAGAAAAAAATACCTACAGAATTAACTTCATTTATTTATTTGTAATAAATAAATTGAAAGTTAAAGTTTGATTGTATAAACCAAAAGAATAATATTAATAAATAATAACAATTAAATTATAAAACATTAAATAATACAATACAATAAATACATTTTAATAATATAAATTAAAACAGAAAATAGATCAATATTAGTATCAAAATGGATTGAATAGCATGTGCTAAATTTGAATATGAAACTGATAGCCTTATTCAAACGTGCAAAAAACTGGGAAAAACTCCAGAGAAAGATCTTTCAGATTCTTTGATAGAAACGAAGTTAGAATCAATAGATGAAGATTGGCACAATGTACGCAATGCAGTGTAATAAATAAATTGAAAGTTAAAGTTTGATTGTATAAACCAAAAGAATAATATTAATAAATAATGACAATTAAATTATAAAACATTAAATAATACAATACAATAAATACATTTTAATAATATAAATTAAAACAGGAAATAAATCAATATTAGTATCAAAATGGATTGAATAGAATGTGCTAAATTTGAATATGAAACCGATAGCCTTATTCAAATGTGCAAAAAACTGGGAAAAACTCCAGAGAAAGATCTTTCAGATTCTTTGATAGAAACGAAGTTAGAATCAATAGATGATGATCGGCTTAATGTACGCAGTGCATTTGAATGTGTCTTTTTTGTAGAAACAGAAGATGAGGAAGATAAAAAATATAGATTGATAGCCAAAAAGATGTTTGAGTCCGTCAGAGACATGTATCAAACTACAAAGGCCAATTTATTAGAAATATTGAAAAATAGAAAAGATAAAAATCAAAATAATACCGCTAGAGGCGAAGTTACAAATCCGTCATATTTTCACAGCTCAGCTGCTTTTGATATGTCGGAAATTTTGTATAAAAGTGCCACCTTGTAACACTCGAGACTTCTACGGAAGCTATGAAGAATGGCCAACATTTAGAGATATGTTTACGGCCATATATGGTAATCAACCCAGACATACGTCAGCGCAAAAACTTTACCATTTGCGTTACAAAACAAAGGGTGAAGCTGGGAGAATTGTTGATCGTTATCCATTATCAGATCAGAATTTTTCCTTAGTGTGGGAAGCATTGTCTGTGCGATATGAGAATTTGAGAGTTTTGGTAGATAATCAATTGAAAATTTTATTTAATCTTTCGCCAGCAAAGGTTGAATCTAGTGAAGATATAAAAAGAATTCAATCCACAGTTAGCGACTGTCTAACTATTTTGAAGGCACACAATGTAAAAGTGGATCAGTGGGATCCGATATTAATTTATTTGTGTTTAACCAAACTTCCAATTGAGACTTTGACCCTTAGGGAACAATCGCTCGAATCACATTCAGAGCTACCCAAATGGTCTCAAATGGAAGATATCCTAAGAAACAGACATCGAGTACTTGAGCGAATCGATAGTCTTAGAAGACAAGTACCTCCGACCAATGTTGAATACGCATTTACAGCGAATCGAAATGCGCATACGACACTATCTAATGGATGTGTCATGTGTGGTAAAAACCACATACTAAAGAACTGTGTGAGATTTAATAATATGTCAGTGAATGAAAGAATTGAATTTTCGCAGGAGAATTGTTTGTGTAATAATTGTCTTAAAAGTGGACATGTAACACAAGATGTTTTTGTATGCTTAGATGCTTATATTGCAAGAAGAAGCACCATACGACGTTGCATATTGGGAATGTGCCACAATTTCCAACGAGTACGAATTGACCAACACTTGCTTCTCAAAGTCCTCGTTCGGAGGCAAATAGACAAACTATACCACATGTCACGACAGATGACATGCCATGTACTTCCAATGATGCAGTCCAAATTCATAATACAGAAACGCATTTATCAATGAGTGATGATGATATTATGTTGCCAAACTTGGTATTTAAACTATTCAATCAAATGTTAATATAAGTGGACTTAGTGGGTCTGTGGTAGCTCATAGTAATGAAATGTGTAGCATTACATTGTGTGGAGAAAAAAGTAACTACGATATAAAAGCAAATGTCGTAGTCATTCCAAACTTGACTAGTTCAGTTCCAAATAAATCATATAATATTTCAAATTTGAGAGAAGTTCATAACTTGAAACTTGCCGATCCAGGCTTCCTAAAGTCAGGTCAAGTGGACATATTAATCGGCAGTGATTTGATACCATCCAATATATTAAATGGAACTAAAAGAAATGTAGTTGGGAGCATGATAGCTCAAAATTCCATCTTTGGATGGTATATATGGACCCATAAATAAAAACAGAAATATGGAAAGTATGGCAAATAAAACAAAAAGAGTATTGTTCGACTTGAACAGAATAAATGTTCTACTAATTCGAGATATCGAATTATGTTAATGAAGTGATTTATATTAAAAGTACAATTTCATTAGACTGCATTGATACTTGTATGTCATAACAACATGAAAAAAGTGATGTTGAAAATGATGTAGTGTATTGAAGACCAAATATTGTGTGTTCATTAACGATTGTGTCAGTATGTGTACAAATAATGAAGAAGAAAGAAAAAGCTGTAGTTTGTATATGAAAGATTTTATGAAGAATATAAAATATATTTTATTTTGTCCCTTGTGGCAATAATGATTCAAAACGGATGTAGTGTCGTTGACATATTAACTGGTGGATAGGTATTGGCAAATCACCCGTGTAATGAGAAAAGATATGAAGAGTGAATGCCACTTGAGGTGGTAATTTCAAAGAAGAATTCTACCTACAAAACAAATTCTTTTATTAGTCACTAGAGGCGTTTATTGATCATTTTCAATTGGAAATTGAATTGAATTGATCCTTTATGAACAGAAATGGTTTCGCGCAATAAATGCTTTGGAAATTGTAATGAAAGATCGACATTCAAGAGGGTGAAGGTTACACTTTAGCCCGAAAAGTGCAAAAAAACTTAGTATAACATATTTTAATATGCAGTATTTGTCTGTTTCAAAAAAGAAATGCCAACTAGAGGGGAAAATATAATTTTTCAAGAATTGACTATAAAACTTTCAAAATGGTTTTCGCTTCAGCCAGAAAAGCGTAAAAAAACTTTAGACTTTTACATATATTAATATGAGCCATATAGAATATGGTGTTCTTTTTTCTGTTTCAAAGTTTTTTCAGATGAATATACATTTTTGAGACCATTAGCAATATATCAATATTGGCGATAGCTTGAAAACATTGGCTGCGGTTGCCAAACTATCATACACGAATCCTTCCCATCGAGGATCACAAAATCGTTTTGATAAAAATATTCAAGAGGAATAAAATGGCTACTACCTGTAAACCCGAAAACGCTAAAACAACAACATAGTCGTCAACAGTCGTAACGACAGGAAAACTTTTGTATAAATGACAACAACCACTTGCAACTCATTTTTTGTTATCTAATAACCATTACAAAAACGAGGATGTTGACTAATAATACTACTACCATTCCTTTCTAAATGTTGCACCCGTGCAAGAGGGGGAGCATGTCGAGGTTTGGAGCCAATCGGAAGGTGATATCGATACCTACCTATCTGTATTTATCGGCGCCAAATCATATATCACAAGGACAACTCATTCTAATCAATCATCTGTTAACCTTTGAAGCAGTAGCAGCAACTTTGCCGCAAAAGAATTGATTATAAAATAAATAAAACCAAAGTTCAGACGCCTGCGTCTATTAAACTAAGTGTTTCATTTAACCTACACCACCAGTTTCCTAATAGCAACACGTAAGTATCGCTTGAATAATTGTTGTGTTGCCTACATTCATTGCAGTGCTGTTGTTGTTCGTCTTTGGACAACATTTAATTTCGGTTCTAAAACTACTCTGTAGATTTAGAACCCCTACAAGTCCATACGCCTGTATCGGAACTTGTACATGGTCCTTCGAGCCTTTAAAAAAGAATCGGCTGATTTGCCAAAAACACAATTTTTTTTTTTTTAAATTTGTTTGAGAAAAAAAATTAAGAAATTCTGCCCATATTCTGTGTTTAATGTGGCGCCTTTTGCATTATTTGTTGTACACACAATCACAGTAATCAACAAATAAACACAGCAAATTGAAATAAAAGGAAAGAATCACAGATTTGTCATTGTATTAATAAGATTTAACGCATACAACAACATAATTTGTTAATTAAAAAATCATTTTCACTCATCACTTTTTCACATCATTTTGTTTTCATTTCGTCATTTACAACATATAAACAAGTATTGCCATACGTTTATGTTGTATAGATCCATCTGTCACTTATCATTTGTTGCCACATCGATCGTTTGGTGTGCTGAGAAAAGTAAAGTAGTAAACGACGTGACGTATAGTTGCCTGACGTAACGTATCAAATATAGCATGGTTAGTGAATCCGTAAAATATAATAATAAAAATCAAATAATTTAATATAAAAATAAAATAAATGCAATGAAAATATATATACATATAAAAAATTAACAAATAAAATAAAAATTTTCAAATAAATAAAAATATATTTTTCAACAAAATTTAAACATTTTTAAATTTTTATTGAGAAAGCCCAAGTTTTTACGTCAAAAGAAAAAAATACCTACAGAAATAACTTCATTTATTTATTTGTAATAAACAAATTGAAAGTTAAAGTTTGATTATATAAACCAAAAGAATAATATTAATAAATAATAACAATTAAATTATAAAACATTAAAAATTACAATACAATAAATACATTTTAATAATATAAATTAAAACAGGAAATAAATCAATATTAGTATCAAAATGGATTGAATAGCATGTGCTAAATTTGAATATGCAACTGATAGCCTTATTCAAACGTGAAAAAAAACTGGGAAAAACTCCAGAGAAAGATCTTTCAGATTCTTTGATAGAAACGAAGTTAGAATCAATAGATGAAGATTGGCACAATGTACGCAGTGCAGTGTAATAAATTAATTGAAAGTTAAAGTTTGATTGTATAAACCAAAAGAATAATATTAATAAATAATGACAATTAAATTATAAAACATTAAATAATACAATACAATAAATACATTTTAATAATATAAATTAAAACAGGAAATAAATCAATATTAGTATCAAAATGGATTGAATAGAATGTGCTAAATTTGAATATGAAGCCTCCTTATTCAAATCTGCAAAAAACTGGGAAAAACTCCAGAGAAAGATCTTTCAGATTCTTTGATAGAAACGAAGTTAGAATCAATAGATGATGATTGGCTTAATGTGTCTTTTTTGTAGAAACAGAAGATGAGGAAGATAAAAAATATAGATTGAAAGCCAAAAAGATGTTTGAGTCCGTCAGAGACATGTATCAAACTACAAAGGCCAATTTATTAGAAATATTGAAAAATAGAAAAGATAAAAATCAAAATAATACCGCTAGAGGCGAAGTTACAAATCCGTCACATTTTCACAGCTCAACTGCTTTTGATATGTCGGAAATTTTGTATAAAAGTGCCACCTTATAACACTCGAGACTTCTACGGAAGCTATGAAGAATGGCCAACATTTAGAAATATGTTTACGGCCATATATGGTAATCAACCCAGACTTACGTCAGCGCAAAAACTTTACCATTTGCGTTAAAAAACAAAGGGTGAAGCTGGGAGAATTGTTGATCGTTATCCATTATCAGATCAGAATTTTTCCTTAGCATGGGAAGCATTGTCTGTGCGATATGAGAATTTGAGAGTTTTGGTAGATAATCAATTGAAAATTTTATTTAATCTTTCGCCAGCAAAGGTTGAATCTAGTGAAGATATAAAGAGAATTCAATCCACAGTTAGCGACTGTGTAACTATTTTGAAGGCACACAATGTAAAAGTGGATCAGTGGGATCCGATATTAATTTATTTGTGTTTAACCAAACTTCCAATTGAGACTTTGACCCTTAGGGAACAATCGCTCGAATCACATTCAGAGCTACCGAATGGTCTCAAATGGAAGATATCCTAAGAAACAGACATCGAGTTCTTGAGCGAATCGATAGTCTTAGAAGACAAGTACCTCCGACCAATGTTGAATACGCATTTACAGCGCATCGAAATGCTCATACGACACTATCTAATGGATGTGTCATGTGTGGTAAAAACCACATACTAAAGAACTGTGTGAGATTTAATAATATGTCAGTGAATGAAAGAATTGAATTTTCGCAGGAGAATTGTTTGTGTAATAATTGTCTTAAAAGTGGACATGTAACACAAGATGTTTTTGCATGCTTAGATGCTTATATTGCAAGAAGAAGCACCATACGAAGTTGCATATTGGGAATGTGCCACAATTTCCAACGAGTACGAATTGACCAACACTTGCTTCTCAAAGTCCTCGTTCGGAGGCAAATAGACAAACTATACCACATGTCACGACAGATGACATGCCATGTACTTCCAATGATGCAGTCCAAATTCATAATACAGAAACGCATTTATCAATGAGTGATGATGATATTATGTTGCCAAACTTGGTATTTAAACTATTCAATCAAATGTTAATATAAGTGGACTTAGTGGGTCTGTGGTAGCTCATAGTAATGAAATGTGTAGCATTGCATTGTGTGGAGAAAAAAGTAACTACGATATAAAAGCAAATGTCGTAGTCATTCCAAACTTGACTAGTTCAGTTCCAAATAAATCATATAATATTTCAAATTTGAGAGAAGTTCATAACTTGAAACTTGCCGATCCAGGCTTCCTAAAGTCAGGTCAAGTGGACATATTAATCGGCAGTGATTTGATACCATCCAATATATTAAATGGAACTAAAAGAAATGTAGTTGGGAGCATGATAGCTCAAAATTCCATCTTTGGATGGTATATACGGACCCATAAATAAAAACAGAAATATGGAAAGTATGGCAAATAAAACAAAAAGAGTATTGTTCGACTTGAACAGAATAAATGTTCTACTAATTCGAGATATCGAATTATGTTAATTAAGTGATTTATATTAAAAGTACAATTTCATTAGACTGCATTGATACTTGTATGTCATAACAACATGATAAAAGTGATGTTGAAAATGATGTAGCGTATTGAAGACCAAATATTGTGTGTTCATTAACGATTGTGCCAGTTATAGTTTGTATATGAAAGATTTTATGAAGAATATAAAATATATTTTATTTTGTCCCTTGTGGCAATAATGATTCAAAACGGATGTAGTGTCGTTGACATATTAACTGGTGGATAGGTATTGGAATGCCACTTGAGGTGGTAATTTCAAAGGAGATTTCTACCTACAAAACAAATTCTTTTATTAGTCACTAGAGGCGTTTAATGATCATTTTCAATTGGAAATTGAATTGAATTGATCCTTTATGAACAGAAATGGTTTCGCGCAATAAATGCTTTGGAAATTGTAATGAAAGATCGACATTCAAGAGGGTGAAGGTTACACTTTAGCCACAAAAGTGCAAAAAAATTTAGTATAACATATTTTAATATGCCGTATTTGTCTGTTTCAAAAAAAAAAATGCCAACTAGAGGGGAAATATAATTTTTCAAGAATTGACTATAAAACTTTCAAAATGGTTTTCGCTTCAGCCAGAAAAGCGTAAAAAAAACTTTAGACTTTTACATATATTAATATGAGCCATATATAATATGGTGTTCTTTTTTCTGTTTCAAAGTTTTTTTCAGATGAATATACATTTTTGATACCATTAGCAATATATCAATTTTGGCGATAGCTTGAAAACATTGGCTGCGGTTGCCAAACTATCATACACGAATCCTTCCCATCGAGGATCACAACATCGTTTTGATAAAAATATTCAAGAGGAATAAAATGGCTACTACCTGTAAACCCGAAAACGCTAAAACAACAACATAGTCGTCAACAGTCGTAACGACAGGAAAACTTTTGTATAAATGACAACAACCACCTGCAACTCATTTTTTGTTATCTAATACCCATTACAAAAACGAGGATGTTGACTAATAATACTACTACCATTCCTTTCTAAATGTTGCACCCGTGCAAGAGGGGGAGCATGTCGAGGTTTGGAGCCAATCGGAAGGCGATATCGATACCTGCCGAAACCTCGACTATCTGTATTTATCGGCGCCAAATCATATGTCAAAAGGACAACTCATTCTAATCAATCATCTGTTAACCTTTGAAGCAGAAGCAGCAACTTTGCCGCAAAAGAATTAATTATAAAATAAATAAAACCAAAGTTCAGACCTCCTGCGTCTATTAACCTGAGTGTTTCATTTAACCTACACCAACAGTTTCCTAATAGCAACACGTAAGTATCGTCTGAATACTTGTTGTGTTGTCTATATTCATTGAAGTGCTGTTGTTGTTCGACTTTGGACAACATTTAATTTCGGTTCTAAAACTACTCTGTAGATTTTCAACCCCTACAAGTCCATACGCCTGTATCGGAACTTGTACAGTTTTATTCACAATTTTGTATGGCATTATAGAAGTATCGCAAACACACAAGAACAACACAATAACTTTCAAATAAACAAGTAACATCCAAAATTTTAAAATTTTTCCTTTTTAGGCGAAGATCATTTTTAGTATATTAATTTTTAATTAATTTCTCGTTGGAATCGAGCTTGATGATCAATCAATAATGCAAGTGAAAAAGGAAAGCCGACGACGATTCGAACCCACACACCCACCACTATGTGACATGACATGCTTCGACTTTGGTGGTCTCTTCAGACATATCGGATGTGGGGCGGCTTCGCTGTCCTCTAATTTTTCTTCCTTCAAATGCATTTTGTTTTGTTTTTTAAAACAACAATGGGGATTTTCCCATTTAGTTGTGCTTTCATGACAAACGCTTAGCGCTGCCTTTGAAAGTAATGAGTTTGGCTCTGAACGCTAACACGCCGTGTCAACACTTTTTTCTCTGTTTTTCAAGGACCAAAATGTTTCTAAAAAAATGAGACGAAACACATAAATATGATAGTTAATCCAGAGATGAAAGCCAATCTACTCGTCAGAAAAATCTTTTATACTTTCATGCTTGTAAGGCTTGTTTCGAGGAACCTCAAGAAAAACATAACGATCACGGTTGCGTCCATTTTGTCCACAAATTGTTGAAAACCCCGTACACATTTTCATACGATTTCAGTAAGCTAATTTATTTATTACATACATATATAATTCAATTTTATTTCTAAATAAATCTGAATTTTTCTTATGAACAGGGAAAATCATTAATTAAAATTAATACTTTGCGACAATGAGATATTTAGCGGAGGTTACGATAAGTAACCCAGCTTTAGGGATATGTTCAGATAGGACAGAGTAGATAGCAGTACTCTAAGCATAAAAAATTATCTCCAGCACAAAAATTGTTTTATTTGCGAGCCAAAACAAGAGGCGAAGCAAACCAAATTGCGAAAAGGTTTCCCTTAACTGATAACAACTTCGACTTAGCAAGGGAGGCCTTACGTCAACGATATGAAAACAAGCGAATCCTCATTAATCACCAGCTGAGGAAAATTTTCGAGATGAATCAGGTGTCAAGTGAAAGCGGGAATGCATTACGAAATATGCAATATACTATAAATAATTGTCTCTCGGTCCTGCGAACTTATAACATATCTGTCATATCTTGGGATCCGATTCTGGTGTACTGGGTGTCCTCAAAGTTGCCAGAGGAAACTCCAACTGCATGGGAAAACTCCCTATCTAACCACAAAAAATGCCATCTTGGGATCAGTTAGACGAATTCATATCCAAACGCCTTATTATGACTGAGTCCATTTACGATATGAAAAAACCTACCAATAATTCCTCTGCAAACAGAGTTCACACGTACAATGCATATACTGACACTTCCCATAAATCCTGTAAGGTATGTTTACAAGACCATTCTGTACCAACTTGCTCAGTATTTCGCTCATGGTCACTTTCCGAAAAAAAGAAGTTCATTTCCGAAAATAAGATTTGTGAGAATTGCTTGTCGTATGGACATCTCCTAAAGAAGTGCAAGAGCAAACATGTATGCCAAACATGTAAGCAACCGCATCACACAATGTTACAGCATGATGAGGGTATCTCATATACCAAGCCCGCGGGTCAACGACCCAAACCAACCTGGCAAATGCCTAAATCCGCTCCCAGTCTTACCATGTCGAAACTTTTATTGACGAACAGCCATCCACATCATCTGCCGCTTACTCCAATTCCATCCATGTTTAGAACCATTTTTCACAATCGGGTGAAAGAACCGTTCTGCCTACAGCTTTGTTGGATCTTGAACAACATGGAATATTGTTTCCTATTAGAGCGTTCATTGATCAAGGTTCACAAGAGTCCTTTATTTCGCATCGTATAGTCAAACGATTACAAATTCCCACAAAAGAAACTTGTGCAATGATTTCTTGTCTGGTTGGTACAATTCTCGAAAATGCATCAAAAATCTGTCTACTTACATTAAAATCGAAGAAGTTTCTTTAACCCGGCGCCCATCGACATGCTAATCGGCAGTGATATTCTACCAACAATAATAAAGCCAGGATTGCACAAGCGGATTGCGGGGATCTTATGGCTCAAGATGCCGAATTTGGTTGGATCGTTAGTGGTAAACCCACACCAAATTGTGTACTCTAAACGAATATTTGAAAAGGTTCTGGGAAATAGAAAACGTACCCGATCAAAAGTCCATGTCTGTGACTGATATTTGGTGTGAGGAACACAACAAAAGAAATGTAAAACGAAGTTCAGATGGCAGATATGTAGTTAAGTTCCCTTTTCGCCAGGATTTAACTCCCGATCAGTATCTTGGGGCTTCCAGACGAGCCGCCATGGGTCAATTTCTGAACCTGGAAAAAAACCCTAGAAAAGAATTACGAACTGGCGTCTGAGTATAACAAAGTTTTGTCCGAATATTTGCTTCTGGATCACATGAAACCAACATCCAGTTTAGAAATTATTCAAGATTCCCATTTTGGGTCATTCTACCTTCCTCAACACGCTGTCGTCAAACCAAAAAGAACTACCACCAAAGTGAGAGTCGTTTTTAACGCATCAAAGAAAACATCAAGTGGATTCTCATTAAACGAATGCTTTACACTGGCCCAACTTTGCAAAACGATATTATGAACGTGATACTACGATGGAGATTATTTAAATACGTTTTTAATGGTGATATTCAGAAAATGTATCGCCAGATTCTTGTCTGCGAAGAAGACCAACAATTCCAAAGAATTTTGTTTCGCAATTCTTTAGTAGAAAAAATTCAGGATTACTGTTTACAAACGGTTACCTTTGGGGTAAATTGTGCGCCCTATCTTGCAACCCGAACTTTATTGCAATTAAGCGAAGATAACAAACTGTCACATCCATCCGCTTCCAAAATCCTTCAAAGCCAAATATTCGTAGATGACATTTTGTCCGGTGCACATTCTCTTACCGAGGCAAAGTCATACCTTCATGAACTGATTGAGTTATTGAACTCAGCAGGATTCCCATTAAAGAAATTGACATCTAATCACTCCCAAATTTTACGAGATTTACCAACCGAAGACCTTCTCTCTGAAGATTTCCTAAAACTAGAAGATGCCAGCGAAACAAAAACGCTAGGTGTACGTTGGAACGCAATGATGGATTATTTCTTTTACAATGTTGAATACGTCAATCTACCCGCTGTTTCCAGTACTAAACGCATGGTCTTATCAATTGTTGCTAAACTGCTCGATCCCGCAGGGTGGTTGGCACCAATTATTGTTGTGGCGAAAATACTAATGCAACAGCTTTGGATCGACAGTACTAAATGGGAAGAAGAAATAAAACCACATTCACTCGAAAGATGGAATTTTTTCATTTCAAATTTCTCCGACATACAGAACATACAAATACCTTGCTGGATTCATTACTCCCCGGACAGTAAAGTATAAATTCATGGATTCTGTGATGCATCGGAGAAAGCTTATTGTGCTTGTTTATACATTCGTTCTGTTTCAAAAGAAAATGTTCCGTCTACTCATTTGCTCGTTTCCAAAAGTAAGGTTGCCCCATTAAAAACTCTAAGTCTGCCTAGGCTGGAGTTATGTGGTGCAGCAATGTTATCGAAATTACTTAAATCTGTACTCAGAAATTTAGAAATCACTACACCTGACATATTCTTATGGACTGATTCCACAATTGCTCTATCGTGGATCAGTAAACCACCCTATCATTGGAAAACCTTTGTCGCAAACAAAGTTTCTGAAATCTTGGAAAATGTAGAAAACGCAACCTGGGGACATGTTCCCTCTCGAGATAATCCCGCTGATTTAGGAACTAGTGGATGTACGGCAAACGAATTACAATCGAATGAACTCTGGTGGCATGACCCAAGATGGTTGAACGAAGAACCAGAACAATGGCCTAAGCAATTTATACCAAAGGAACCCGAATTAGAGAGAAAGGTTATTGCACTCTTTACTCAAACTGGCAGTGACGAATTTCATGAAAGATTCGTCCTTAAACCGGCCTTTAAGAATTTTTGCATACGTTCTTGGATTCATACATGGATGTAGAAAAATGACGACAGTTGCTTTACAAAAAGATCATCTATTGGGTCAAGAAATAACATTTGCAAAATATCATCTCATCCGCTTAGCTCAAAAAAACCATTATCCCTGGGAATACCACGCACTTGAATCAAATTTACCTATACCGAAAAAAGACGACTCTTAACTCTGAATCCGTTCCGTGATGAAAATAAGTTACTTCGTGTAAACGGCCGTCTAGCAAATACGAACATGAGCTATCATGAAAGACACCCTATAATTTTGCCAGAAAAATCTCGTTTTTGCAAACTCTTCATTAATTTCACACATACAATTCTACTGCATGCTGAACATCAAGTCATGCTAAGAGCCATTCGACAAGAATTTTTTGTTACGCGTCTAAAGAACTCAGTTCGTTCATGCATCCGTATGTGCAACACATGCACTATATACAAACATAGATTTCAAAGTCAAATAATGTCTGCTTTACCTCCTGAACGTTGTACTTTCTCTTTGCCATTTACAAACACTGGTCTTGACTTCGCTGGTCCCTTTGAACTCAAAACCTCCCGCTTGCGAAATGCTAAACTGCAGAAGGGCTACGCCTCCATTTTTGTTTGCTTCTCAACCCGAGCAGTACATTCAGAAGTCTGCTCTGACTTATCACCCGAAGCTTTTCTCGGCACTTTCAGCAGGTTTGTAGGTTGGAAGAGGGCTTCCTAGTCAAGTTTTCTCGGCCAATGGAACTAATTTCATAGGAGCCAATCGTTTACTTGCCCATGATTATAAACAATTCTTGCGTTCTGCCGAACAACATCTTGCATCGAAATACAGTTTGCATGGGTTCACATGGCACTTTATTCCGCCACAGGCTCCACATATGGGTGGCCTATGGGAGGCTGCGGTAAAGAGCATGAAAACTCACCTTTAGAAAGTGGCCGGGAACTATAAATACATGTACGAGAAATTTTCAACATTATTTATCAGAATAGAAAGTATTTTGAATTCCCGACCACTATCTCCGCGAACCTAACGAACTTGTCCCACTCACTCCCGGCCACTTCTTACGAGGAGCTCCTTTAATTGCAATACCTGAGAAATACTCAGACAATTTAACATTGATGATGAAGGCATCCAATTAAACTTTGCTAAGCGTTGGAAAACGATTATATCTCCGAATTCCAGCGAATATACAAATGGGAGAGAGCCCAACGTGACTTAGCACCAGAAGACTTCGTTGTAATTAAAGAAGACAATCTTCCTCCAACTGAATGGCGTCTTGGACGAGTCATAAAAGTGTTTATGGGAAAAGATGCCAGAGTTCGCGTTGCACAAATTCGCACGCTAAATGGTATAATTGTTCGTCCGCTGGTAAAGCTTTGTGTTCTACCCAATTGTTAATTCCAAACCCCGCTCACATATTTAATAACATTTTACTACTCGCGATACTTTCAGCTTACCTAAATGCCGCATTTGCCCAGGAAAGACATTTCATACAGTCTTGTCCTAAATTTTCAAAAATGGATGTTACCACTAGACGTTCCGAGGCCCGCATGAAAGGATTCTGCTTTAACTGTCTTTGCACAGCACACAAGCGAGATTTCTGTCCAAGCAGGGGAACATGCATGGTATGTGACAAAGATCACCACACGATGTTGCATGTCGATGTTGCACCCACTTCCAACTACAAGCTCAAAACGGCACGTTCTGAAAGATCGCCCTCCAGAAGTTGCAGTCCAGAAGGTCGCAATAACGTTCGTAGAAGTCATGCCACCAAACGAGACACGCGAAGCGTATCAGGGAAACAGAAGAAGTCGACTTCCACAACAGCACAACGCCAATGTTCTAGCGTGAGTGATCGACTGAGCTGCCGCCCGAGAAGACACATTTTCTTACCAACCGCACTAGCCAAATACGTAACTGCTGAAGGATGTACGGCTGAAGGAGGTACGGCTACTGTTGAATTCAGGAATGGCACAAACTCAGATTTCCGTAAACCTGGTGGAGAGGCTAAAACTTCCAATTACTCAAAGGGCTGAGAAGACGTTCGCCGCCATGAACCTACAATCATACCGTGAAGATACAAATCCATTGGGAAGTTCGAAAAAACATCAACACAGTGTGTGCGGAATCCACGAAAGATAAAGTACTACATTCAATCTATAGCCATCTCTCCGATTTAGCAGATCCACATTTCTTCAATCCCATTAATATTGAAATAATCTTAGCGAATGACCAAATCCAAAAAATTTTAAGAGCTGGATTTATTCAATCAGCGGCGAACATGCCAATCGCCCAAAGCTCGGTCTTCGGTTGGATCATATCCGGAGGCTGCGATTACTAAGTTGCATTCAAGCAAGTGGGCCCGGCATGTTGAAGCGAATTCAACCCATTAGCGCTTAAGATAGCCTTAAGAACAAAAATCATGAATTTCTAATGAATCCCTTAAAGTAACCAAATGAATTATAAAATCTCTCTCATCTGGTAACCTTCTACGCAAAGAGCTTTCACTCAATGCACAATAATTACCATTTTCAAATATGTCTCAAAAAACTTCACTTGCTTCAGAGAAAAGAACACGACAAGAAGTCAAACCAATAAAGTCTACACATGATTTTTGTATTTTTTAATAAGAAAACCGCTAACCATACTTGCAGTTGAGGAAGTTGTCAACGCTACTCCACAAGAGAATCTACAGTTCACTTTTGGCTAACAACCACAATTGTACAGTTTTTTCAACAATTTGCGGACAAAATGGACACAACATTACAGTACCATGATCGTTATGTTTTTTTTGAGGTTCCTCGAAACAAGCCTTATACCCTTGACAGACGGCAGCGTTAATTTGCATTAACTGTCTTAATTCAAATTTATTCGTGCATTATCCACATTCTTAATGCACAAAATCAAAGGAAATTTAAACTAAATTTAGGTATTTCAATATGGCAATGCTGTAAAAGAGAGCCCATATTCATGTAGGAGAGAGAGCATATTCATGCTGTGAGACACAATTTGCATTGAAAATCAATTGTCTTTTGTCAAATTTCCATGTTTAAGAAAATAAAAAAGGAAAACAAATCAGAAATTTTACGTTTCTTTCAAATAAGAAGTGGTCTTTCTCGAATAGAATAGCAGCTAATAGTTTTTCGCGCCTTCTATCAAATCTATTTTTAAAATTTTAATTTTCACAAGCATTTCAATACCCACCATACCAATTCTATCGAAAATAATATCTTCTTCAAATGTTCCTGTAGAGTTTTGCGACATTTTTTAGTATTAAAAGGACTCAAAAATATCGCGAATAAATTTAATTTATTTTTGCATTATCGTGGTGAAAAGGTCAATGGTTGAAAGTATATTTGTTTCGCATATTTTGGCGAACTTTTGTAAAACTTTATGAAATGGTCTGCTGGGTACAAACAGCTGTTTCATAAATGCAGAAACTATCGTCTGTCAGGGTAAAAAGTTAATTCAAATTAAGGAATTTTTAATGCAAAATAACTCTGCCGTCTGTCTAGGGTATTACAAGGAAAGCCGACGACGATTCGAACCCACACACCCACCACTATGTGACATGACATGCTTCGACTTTGGTAGTCTCCTCAGACATATCGGATGTGTGGCGGCTTCGATGTTCTCGAACTTTTCTTCTTACAAATGCATTTTGTTTTGTTTTTTACAACAATAATGGGGATTTTCCCATTTAGTTGTGCTTTGATGACAAACGCTTAGCGCTGCCTTTGAAAGTAATGAGTTCGGCTCTGAACGCTAACACGCCGTGACAACACTTTTTTCTCTGTTTTTCAAGGACCAAAATGTTTCTAAAAATGAGACGAAACACATACATATGATAGTTAATCCAGAGATGAAAGCCAATCTACTCGTCGGAAAAATCTTTTATACGAAATATTTTTCTAAATAAATCTGAATTTTACTCATGAACAGGGAAAATCATTAATTTCGGAAAACAGACATAACTCCCAATGGGCCTTATGTCCGCAATGGGGGCGGACGCAATGGTCGCCGGGAAGGGCGACCTGACTTAACGCCCAAAGTGAAATTGGGCGTTAAGTTCGCCCCCATTGCGGACATAAGGCCCATTGGGCGTAATGTCTGTTTTCCGAAATTAATGATTTTCCCTGTTCATAAGTAAAATTCAGATTTATTTAGAAATAAAATTGAATTATATATGTATGTAATAAATAAATTAGCTTACTGAAATCGTATGAAAATGTGTTCGGTTTTTTCAACAATTTGTGGACAAAATGGACACAACATTACAGTACCGTGATCGTTATGTTTTTCTTGAGATTCCTCGAAACAAGCCTTACAAGCATGCAAAAAAATCGCGCGCGCGATTTCTTACAAATTATACCGTTTTTGACTTTTGCTCGATAGTTTTCGTAACTTGTTAAGTTAAATGTTAATATGTATTTAAAATGGTTTCCTTATTATAAATGAAATTGAGTCATAGAGCGAACCTGAATATGCTGAAAGCGATGGAGCAAAAGTCATAAACGGGATATTTTGTAAAAAATCGCGCGCGCGATTTCTTATAAAATATAACGTTTTTGACTTTTGTTCCATCGCTTCCAGCATATTCAGGATTGCTCTATGGCTCAATGTTTTATTCACAATTTTGTATGGCATTATAGAAGTATCGCAAGCACACAAGAACAACACAATAACTTTTAAATAAACAAGTAACATCCAAAATTTGAAAATTTTGCCTTTTTAGGCGAAGATAATTTTTAGTATATTAATTTTTAATTAATTTCTCGTTGGAATCGAGCTTGATGATCAATCAATAATGCAAGTGAAAAAGGAAAGCCGACGACGATTCGAACCCACACACCCACCACTATCTGACATGACATGCTTCGACTTTGGTAGTCTCCACAGACATATCGGATGTGGGCGGCTTCGCTGTCCTCGAACTTTTCTTCTTTCAAATGCATTTTGTTTTGTTTTTTACTACAAGAATGGGGATTTTCCCATTTAGTTGTCTTTCATGACAAACGCTTAGCACTGCTTTTGAAAGTAATGAGTTTGGCTCTGAACGCTAACACGCCGTGACAACACTTTTTTCTCTGTTTTTCAAGGACCAAAATGTTTCTAAAATAAGACGAAACACATACATATGATAGTTAATACAGAGATGAAAGCCAATCTACTCGTCAGAAAAATCTTTTATACGAAATATTTTTAAAAAATAAAATTGCAGGTTTGCAACGTTTTGCATGCTTGTAAGGCTTGTTTCGAGGAACCTCAAGAAAAACATAACGATCACAATACTGTAATGTTGTGTCCATTTTGTCCACAAATTGTTGAAAAACCCGTACACATTTTCATACGATTTCAGTAAGCTAATTTATTTATTACATACATATATAACTCAATTTTATTTCTAAATAAATCTGAATTTTTACTTATGAACAGGGAAAATCATTAATTTCGGAAAACAGACATAACGCCCAATGGGCCTTATGTCCGCAATGGGGGCGGACTTAACGCCCAATTTCCCTTTGGTGGTTAAGTCCGGGGTCAGGGCGTAAAGTCAGGTCGCCCTTCCAAGCGACCATTGCGGACATAAGGACCATTGGGCGTTATGTCTGTTTTCCGAAATTAATGATTTTCCCTATTCATAAGTATAATTCAGATTTATTTAGAAATAAAATTGAATTATATACAGGCGTATGGACTTGTAGGGGTTCTAAATCTACAGAGTAGTTTTAGAACCGAAATTAATTGTTGTCCAAAGACGAACAACAACAACACTTCAATGAATATAGACAACACAACAAGTATTCAGGCGATACTTACGTGTTGCTATTAGGAAACTGGTGGTGTAGGTTGGTTTAAATAAAACACTAGGTTAATTTATAGACGCAGGCGGTCTGAAACTTTCGTTTTATTTATAGTTATATTATTATGCGGCAAAGATGCTGCTTCTGCTTCAATTATTACAGATGATTTGACAGATAGAGATGGTAGTTCTACGATATTGTAGTTGGTGCCAAAAGATAACAGTCGAGGAAACAATGATTATCGGTTTTCTTTCCGATACGCTCCAATCCTCGACATACTCCCCTTCTTGCACGTGTGCAACATATAATAGGTAATATTAGTGGATATTCGCATAGTTGTAACAATACAGGTGGTGGTTGCTATTTTATCCAGAAGTATTCATGTTGTTGATGATTCCCTGGCTTTGAGTTCCATTTGAATATTCCCCTAGAAAAGATCCATGATGAACAGGATACGTGTTGATCGTTAGACAACAACAGCCAATGTTTCCAAGGTATCACCAATATATTGCTCTTCGGTTCCAAATCTTTGTATGCATCTGAAAAAACTTTGAAGCAAAAAAAAGAACACCATACTCCATATGGTACCCATTAATATATGCAAAACCCAAAGTTCTTTTTTTACGCTTTTCATGCTGAAGCAAAACCATTTTCTCTTCATAAGCATTCAATTATTAAAATCTGTTGTTTAGAGTAATAAACACCTCTAGTGGTTATTCGCATAATTGGATCATTTACCAATTAAACTAATTTCTTTCTATTTGTTCGAAGCATTGTGGCGTTTTTTTCATTGGGATAGCGTTTGCAATTTTGTTTTTTCAAAATAGTCTGGTTTAATCCCATTGTTGTTCTATTTGTTCTTTAACGTGAAAATGTAAATGAGACACTTCTAGTGGCTCGTGAACGAATTTGTTTTATAGGAAAATTAGAAATTTTCTTTGAAATTGCGACCTCAAGTGGATAATTAATCTTCACCATTTTATATATTATTCATCTTCTGTATATTTAAGCTTGATTTTTTTCTTATTTAGCCACCCCTTTGTTTACTTTGCAAGCACCTCTAGTACTTGCATCTTTAGTGTAGAACCAGTATTATAACGATCTACGAATTTCTATTGTCACCTTAAGTGACATTCACTTTTCAAATTTCTTCTCATTACATGGGTGATTTGCCAATACCTTACCACCAGTTAATGTGTCCACGACACTAAATCCATTTTGAATCATTTTTGTCACATGGGACATCATCAAATATATTTTATATTTTTCAAATATTTCATACTACAACTTTCTTTATTCTTCATCATTTGTACACATACTGATACAATCGCTAATGATCATACAATATTTGTTTTCTATACACTACATCATTTTCAACATCACTTCTAGCATTTTGTTACAATATTTATATACCAATACAGTCGAAAGGAATTGTACTTTTAATATAAATCAATTTATAAACATAATTCCCCATCTCGAGTTAGTATAACATTTATGCTGTTCAAGTCGAACAATACCCTTTTATTGTTTTGTGTCTCTTTTTGTTTTATTTGCCATACTTTCCATATTTCTGTTTTTATTTATGGGTCCATAGATATACCATCCAAAGATGGAATTTTGAGCTATCATACTCCCAACTACATTTGTTTTAGTTCTATTTAATATAATGGATGGTATCAAATCACTGCCGATTAATATGTCCACTTGATCTGACTTTAGGAATCCTGGATCAGCAAGTTGTAAGTTGTCAACTTCTCTCATATTATACATGTTGTGTGAGTTAGTTGGGATTGAACTAGTCAAATTTTGCATTACTATGGCATTTCCTTTTATATTGGAGTTATCCATATTTCCACACAAAGTTATGTTACATATTTTATTACTATGTGCAACCATAGACCCACTAAGTCCACTTATATTAACATTACATTCTCTTGTTGTAATTAATGCCCTTGCAGAGAAAGTTTTTCCGGCATGTTTGATTTTCACAATTGCCGTTGGTAACAAAACATCATCTTCACACATAGATAAATGCGTTTCTACATTAAAAGTTTGTACTGGAGTATGGGAAGTACTAGGCATGTCATCTGTCGTGACATGTGATATTGTTTGTCTATTTGCCTCCGATCGAGGACTTTGAGAACCACGTGTTGGTGAGTTCGTACTCGTTGGAAATTGTGACGCATTCCCAATATGCAACTTTGTATGATGCTTCTTCTTGCAATATAAGCATCTATGCATACTAAAACATTCCTGTGTTACATGCCCACTTTTAAGACGATTATTACACAAACAATTCTCACGTGAAAATTCAACTCTTTCATTCACTGACATATTATTAAATCTCCCACAGTTCTTTAGTATGTGATTTTTACCACACATGACACATCCATTAGATAGTGTCGTATGCGCATTTCGATGCGCTGTAAATTCGTATTCAACATTTGTCGGATGTACTTGTCTCCTAAGACTATCGATTCGCTCTAGAACTCGATGTCTGTTTCTTAGGAAATCTTCCATTTGAGACCATTTGGGTAGCTCTGAATGTGATTCGAGAGACTGTTCCCAAAGGGTCAACGTTTCAACTGGAAGTTTGGTTGAACACAAATATATTAATATCGGATCCCATTGATCCACTTTTACATTGTGTGCTTTCAAAATAGCTAGACAGTCGCTAACTGTGGATTGAATTCTGTTTATATCTTCACTAGATTCAACCTTTGCTGGCGAAAGATTAAATAAAATTTTCAATTGATTATCTACCAAAACTCTCAAATTCTCATATCGCATAGACAATGCTTCCCACGCTAAGGAAAAATTCTGATCTGATAATGGATAACGATCAACAATTCTCCCAGCTTCACCCTTTGTTTTCTTACGCAAATGGTAAAGTTTTTGGGCTGGCGTAAGTCTGGGATGATTACCATATATGGCCGTAAACATATCTCTAAATGTTGGCCATTCTTCATAACTTCCGTAGAAGTCTTGAGTGTCACAAGGTGGCACTTTAATACAAATTTCCGATATATCAACATCAGCTGAGCTGTGAAATAGTGACGGATTTGTAACATCGCCTCTAGCGGTATTACTTTGATTTTTATCTTTTATATTCTTTAAAATTTCTAATAAATTGGCCTTTGTCGTTTGATAAATGTCTCTGACGGACTCAAACATTTGTTTGGCTTTCAATTTATATTTTTTCTCTTTCTCATCTTCTGTTGCAGTAAAAAATACGTATTCAAATGCACTGCGTACATTGTGCCAATCTTCGTCAATAGATTCCATTTTAGTTTCTATTAAAGAATCCGAAAGATCTTTCTCTGGAGTATTTCCTAGCTTTCTGCAAATTTGCCTAAGGCTGTCGGTTTCGTATTCAAATTTAGCACAAGTTATTGAATCCATATTGATATTATAAATTTATGAGTTTTTTATGTAAATTATTTATCGCTATTATTTATCTTTTTAAAATTTATATCTTATTATTTTATAATTTTTTATTATTTATATTATACTATCAAACTATAACTATCGCTTTATTTATTTTAAAATAAAGTGTAATTATTTCGTAAATTGGTTTGTGTTTGTAGTATAATTTCCGTATTCTCAATAAAAATTTAAATTATAAATTTTTATGAAAAAATTATATTATATTTTTAATTATTTGTAAATTTTATGTTATCTATTTATTTATTATATTTTATTAAATTATTATTTATTTTTTATTGGAATTATTACCGTTTTAATTATTGTTTCGAATTCAATAATTTATGCTACCTTTTATACGTTACGGTCTTCAACCTTACGTTACGTTACACTAACTCTCCCCAAGGTTTGTGTCCACACTAAATGATCAATAGTCGATATGGCAACAATTGACTACTGACAGATCGAACAAGCACAACAATAAACATATGGCAATATTCGTTTATATGTTGTAAATGACAAACGAAAACAAAATAAAAACAAATGTAACAAAATGATGATGAGAATAAAGTGATGAGTGAAAATTATTGTTTTTTTTTAAAACGATGCTATTGTATGTGTTAGATCTTCATAAAATACAAACAAATCTGTTGTTCTTTCTTTTTATTTCAATTTGCTGTGTTTATTTGTTGACTACTGTGTTAGTGTGTACAACAAAAAATGCAAAGGCGCCACATTCAAGCACTGAATATTGGCGGAAAATTTTCAATTTTTTCTCAAACAATTTGAATACAAATTTTATGCTTTTTTGTGGCAAATCAGCCGGATCGTTTTTAAAGGCTTCGAAGGTCCATGTACAAGTTCCGATACAGGCGTATGGACTTGTAGGGGTTCTAAATCTACAGAGTAGTTTTAGAACCGAAATTAATTGTTGTCCAAAGACGAACAACAACAACACTTCAATGAATATAGACAACACAACAAGTATTCAGGCGATACTTACGTGTTGCTATTAGGAAACTGGTGGTGAAGGTTGGTTTAAATAAAACACTAGGTTAATTTATAGACGCAGGCGGTCTGAAACTTTCGTTTTATTTATAGTTATATTATTCTGCGGCAAATATGCTGCTTCTGCTTCAAGTATTACAGATTGCTTTGACAGATAGAGATGGTAGTTTTATGATATTGTAGTTGGCGCCAAAAGATAATAGTCGAGGAAACAATGATTATCGATTTTCTTTCCGTTACGCTCCAATCCTCGACAATATGTTATAAATATATTAGCTTACTGAAATCGTATGAAAATGTGTACGGTTTTTTCAACAATTTGTGGACAAAATGGACACAACATTACAGTACCGTGATCGTTATGTTTTTCTTGAGGTTCCTCGAAACAAGCCTTACAAGCCTGCAAAATGTTGCAAACCTGCAATTTTATTTTTTAAAAATATTTCGTATAAGAGATTTTTCTGACGAGTAGATTGGCTTTCATCTCAGGATTAACTATCATATTTATGCGTTTCGTCACATTTTTAGAAACATTTTTGAAAAACAGAGAAATAGGTGCTTTCACGGCGTATTAGCGTTCAGAGCCAAACTCATCGCGCGCGCGTTTTTTTCATAAAATATCCCTTTTTGACTTTTGCTCCATCGCTTTCAGCATATTCAGGTTCGCTCTATGACTCAATTTTATTTATAATAAGCAAACCATTTTAAATACATATTAACATTTAACTTAACAAGTTACGAAAACTATCGAGCAAAAGTCGAAAACGGTATATTTTGTAAGAAAACGGTATATTTTGTAAGAAATGTTTGTAAGGCTTGTTTCGAGAAACCTCAAGAAAAACATAACGATCACGCCCCCATTGCGGACATAAGGCCCATTGGGAGTTATGTCTGTTTTCCGAAATTAATGATTTTCCCTGTTCATAGGTAAAATTCAGATTTATTTAGATATAAAATTGAATTGTATATGTATGTAATAAATAAATTAGACTACTGTAATCGTATGAAAATGTGTACGGTTTTTCAACAATTTGTGAACAAAATGGACACAACATTACAATACCGTGATCGTTATGTTTTTCTTGAGGTTCCTCGAAACAAGCAATTCTTCAATTGGAAGAATGCAGGAGTCTATAATCGATTTTCCATGTTAAAGAACTTTATGGACAGTCACAGGCATCGGGTACCAGAAATAGTCTTTCAAACTTTTCAAAATTAATTTTACGACCACTTTTTATGCATTCTAATATTACATGAAAATGCTGGATCAATTTCAAATTCACTCCAGTGATTTCGGAAGATTTTTCGGCATTTCTAAAAAACCTTCTCGCTATATTGCCATTGGTTGTGTTTCCGGTATGCTGTCTTGGAATATCTACAAGCAAGCCAAGATCCTCCTTAAACTTTTGTTGAAAATATTTTTTTCTTTCTGCAACTTTCTTTTTATTTTCTGCTCCGCGTGCTTGCCATATCTTAATATCCTGTTTATATGATATATGTAATATGCATTCAAAGAATCTTATCCAAGCATGGAGGGTGATAATCCAAGGGATAAATAGGATCCATTTAATTTTTTTTTAGATATTTTGCGGATGCTGTTCATATCCTTTGGTGTAGCACCACATAAGTAGCATCTCTGTGAGAATGTACAAGATGATACAGCATTTCCAACTTTACCGTCAATCATGCAAAGTATCATATTAGCTGTAACTTCAAATTGTTTACCATCTAAAAATATGGGAGTCGGAATAAGTTGATTTATTTGATCTTTCACAGTGCTTACTTCTGCAGTAATTACACCTACTGTTTCTTTTGCAAACATGACCTTGATAGGACGACTGTAGCGTGTAGATGAGGGTGCAGTGTTTTTCCAAATTTCTATGATGATTTCTCCATTGTCATTTACGACGCACAATCGAATTGGTACCATTGATATACTAAACATACTGTCATCATACTGTCAACATACTGGGTGACGTAGGGGATGGAAGATACCAAGGAACGGTCCTGACCGGTTTTAACATGGCAAAGCCCAGGATTTATCTTGGTCCCTCTTTCCTCTCAAGTGGACACTGACCTCCCCGTGGTGTCACCTGGGGAACTGCCTTCAACACCCGTTAAAGGTAGTGAGCTAACATGTGCCGCGCGTTCACCCATAAGAACGTTAAAAACTTGGGTTTGGGCGTCGGGTTAGTAACCCTCCCCTAGAAAAAAACAGCCTACTATGAAAAAACGAAAGAAAAGAAAAACAAACCCCTCTAAAGTTGACCAACCCCGCAAACGTTTTAAGGACCATGATCTGCGAATCTGCACCTGGAATTTTCGCACTCTTTATAAAGAAGGTGCAGTCTTCGCATTGGCAGACGTACTTGAAAAGTACAAGGCCGATATTACTGCCATACAGGAAATACGATGGATTGGGAAAGGCGTCACAACAACACCTAAAGGTGACGCACTGTATTATAGCTTCCATGACGTAAAGCATGAGTTTGGTTGCGGATTCGTAGTTAGTCGGAGACTAAAACATCTGGTATCCAGCTTCACCCCAGTGAATGAAAGACTTGCTGCAATTCGAATAAAAGCTAAATTCTTCAACATCAGCTTTATTTGCGCTCATGCTCCCACTGAAGAAAAGGACGGACAGACCAAAGATATATTTTACGAGCGCTTAGAAGAAACATATGACCGTTGGCCTGCCCATGACATTAAAATCATTCTAGGCGATTTTAATGCCAAAATTGGTAAGGTGAATATCTTTGGCCCAACAGTCGGGAAATTCAGTCTCCACAGTAAAACATCTGACAATGGTATGAGGCTGATAGACTTTGCAGCTGCAAAAAACATGGTAGTTAGCAGTACCAGATTTAAGCATCTCGATATTCATAAGGGCACCTGGCTGTCCCCAGATCAAAGAACAAGTAATCAAATTGATCATGTCAGGGACGTACGCAGGGGGGGGGGGCCCACCCCCCGAAATGGTTTGATCTGACTAGATTTTTTGAGCTACTTTAACATATTTTTACGTTTTTTTCTCTAAAATAATTTTTTGTTTTTGAAATTTCAAATGAAAACTTATATTGTTCTGAAGGTTATGTACTGAAAATGTACTTTATTAAGAAGTTGTCTAAGAAATATTTGAAAATTTTTTCTTTAAATACTCTTTTTGAGAGAAACGTCCAGTAAAACTGAATTCCTTCTTTTGCCCCAAGTCAGTGTTGTGGAATTCTGTAATGAATATAAAGGCCTTGAGGCTTTAAACTCATTGCGTATTCAAAACGTTTAGAAATTCAGTATTGTACGGATTAGAAGTACATGAAAGGAAATGTCTATTGGACAATATGTACGACATATCAAGGTTTCTCTGTGGAGTATATCTCGAAAAACAATTAGAAACTTGTTTTACTGTCTTAATCAAAATTTTGTATTCCTATTTTATATCAACTTATTTCTAAATATTGTGAGAAAGTAATGGAGAAAAATTTATTAATTATTAATTTATTGTTGTGTATCATAAAGTGATAATATCTGCTATAAATAGCATGCACATCTGATTTTTTTCCAATTTGCAATTTGTATTGTATGTCATGGCGCTCTTGAACCAACTTTAAGTGAAAGAAGGTTACACCTGTTTTTATTGGTGGTTCATAGATGAGAAAAATAAAAAACAACAAAATCGCCGAAGCGCTTTTTAAATAAATCGCGGTCAAAGTTCACATTTTTTGGGGTTTTTTAGTTTTTTTTTTATGATTTTGCTGTGAAATGGAACTAAAGAAAATTGCAGTGAAAATTCTCTATAATATTGTCCTTTATGATATTTTCGTAGGTTTCATTTCACTGACTGTATCGTCTTAAACTTTTATATCTCAAAAATGGTACTACCTAGAAAAAAATTACGAATGCCAATCTTGTAGAGAATTTTAGCAGCTATAAGATTTTTTTCTAGTCCCATTTCGATAAGACTTGCCGATTTCAAACAAATCGCGAAAACTTAAAAACTTTGGCCGTGATTTATTTAAAAATCCCTGCAGCGATTATTTCTTAGTTTTGGATTTTTCTCATCTATGAACATTGCTGTTTCAGAACCCGCAGAAATTCCCAGTTGTAAGCTCCTTTCATTTAACGTTGGTTCACGAGCACCGTGATAGTGTAATGATAAAAATGTACCTCAGCGAAATAATGATTTGACGAAACCCGCGTCAAACAATTTGGAGTTGAATTATTCCAGTTCATCCGAACAGATCAATAGATTTGGTCCAAATTTTGGATCTCCCAATATTTTATCCAAACTTTAAGTCATATCGGTCCACTCCTTGGACATTTTCCCCGCGAGACTTCAAAAAGTTTCCCTATAATCTTGAGCACAATAACTCTCGAAAGTCCAAATCGATTTTTGTGAGACATAGATTAGGTTTGAATATGGATTATATCGATCAACTCTTTCAGGTTCCTCCAACACAAATTTTCAATTATCCGATTTGAAAGAAACTTTGAACGTCCTAAAATTACTTCCTTACGTACATATATCAGGACCAAGAGAGTCAATTCGGGACTACATCTTCGGATACATCCCTCACAAAATTCAACATAAGTGTAGTTTAAGGGCTATTCGAAGAGTCATTGCACATTTTGACCAATGGTACTCCTTGCTGTCTTGTTTACAGTGATATCGTATTTTTCGTGAGTAAGTCCATGGTTATGTCAGGAGTGGTCCAAAAGCTCTAAATCTTACGGCGACTAACTAAATTGACGGCTTGACACCATAACTATCAAAAAGAATGACTTCCAAAATGGACTATATCAGTCGATTCTTTAAGGTATATTCTGTACAAAAGTGCAAAACATTTGGGCTTTCTTTAAGCCAAATTTTTGAGCACAACATAAGCATTTATCCGCAACGCCAACAATCGTGAAATTGTATACCTCAAATATTATCCATATTATCTGAAACTTCCTGGATATACAATTATTAGAAAAATTTTTGGCTATGTAGCCCGTATTCGATTCGATATTAAAGTTTCAACTCACACAGGCTGTCACTTTTTAATTGTTTTCCGGAAAACAAAAGTTATGAATTTTCATAAGTTTGCCTCTGCTGTGCCGACAGAAGTGATTGGTCTTTGGAAAGTTTTTAATGTCATCGAGTCCATAAACTTCTAGTCGTACAATTCAGATATTAATAAGTGGCAACAACAACCATTGAGGTATCAGATGGAGTTTTTCGACTTAACCCATTTTTTCAGGACTATAAAACAGTACTGCGTGTTGGATTCGGAGTCTATGAGTCGTTGATTGTATCGACCGGCTCTTGATAAAAATGTTTTCTTTTTTAATGTAATTTTCTTAGTTTTTAGTTGGATTTTACGGACTCTATCGCTTTTGGTAAAATAGTAAAGTTTTGGTGTCATTAAAGAAAATTATTTTCTTGCAATAATAAAAAAACTAATTTTAATGGCACTGAAATTAGTGTGTGATATCTGGATATGTACTTAAAAGAAGAAAAGGCTTTCGGGCCGAACTGTTTATATCCTCCAACCACTGTATATCTCTATTTGATATATTCGCGATTGCAATCCCTGTATTCGAAGGTGGATCTATTTTCACCACTTTTTGCTTGGAGGTTCTCCCACAAAAGGATTTCCAAAATCCATTTTACTTACGATATTTTTAAAAATTATGCTAATTGCCTTGAATTATAGAAAATCTTTCGAAAGCTATTTTCTGTGGGATTTAGAACCCAAAATGCCAAATAAGAGGTAATGTAATTGCTTCAATTCCGTTGGAGAATTTAGTTAAACTTGGAAGGAACATTTCTCCAATCTGCTGGTATTCAATAGTGGCGAAGACGATGATACCGCAGATCCAATCCCAGAAGATGGTATAGAATGTATACCACCCGGCCAAGATGAGGTAAAAACAGCAATCAACTTGCTGAAGAATAATAAAGCAGCAGGAGCCGATGGCTTACCAGCCGAGCTGTTTAAAACCGGAGGCGACGCGCTGATAAGGTGTATGCATCAGCTAGTTAGCACCATCTGGAAGGAAGAACGCGTACCCGACGATTGGAACCTGAGCATCCTATGTCCCGTCCACAAGAAAGGAGATAAGACTGTATGCTCCAACTATAGGGGCATAAGTCTACTCCCTATTGCCTATAAGATAGTGTCAGGGATACTGTGCGAACGAATAAAGCCTATGGTCAACGAGATAATTGGACCATACCAATGTGGCTTTAGACCTGGCAAGTCCACCATTGACCAGATATTTACCCTGCGGCAAATCCTAGAGAAGACTCAAGAGATGCAGATCGACACATTTCACCTTTTTGTCGATTATAAAGCAGCATTCGACAGTCCCATCCGATCAAAGGTATTCCATGCAATGTCTGAATTTGGTATTCCCGCAAAGCTCATCCGGTTTTGTAAGATGACTCTAACTGATACTAGGTCCTCAGTTAAAAATTGGAAAGAACCTCTCCGAAGAGTTTTATACCAAAAGAGGTTTCAGACAAGGAGACAGCCTTTCGTGTGACCTATTCAACATTTTGCTGGGAAAGGTAATACGAGATGCAAATGTCAAAAGAAATGGCACAATTTACACCAATAGCTACATGTTACTTGCCTATGCTGATGACATAGACATCATGGGACGATCAGTAAAGGAAGTAACTGATACCTTTAGGAAGGTCGAAGCAGAATCTGCGAAAGTGGGTCTGGCGGTAAACGGCGAAAAGACCAAATTGATGGTGTCGACGCGCAAAGCGTCCATAGAGCTCGGACCAACCGTAGAAGTTGGTACCTATAATTTTGAGGTAGTTAAAGACTTCGTCTACCTCGGCACTGCCATAAACACAACAAACAACATCAGTTGTGAAATAAGAAGAAGAATTGTATTGGCCAACAGATGCTACTATGGATTAAGTAAGCAATTTAAAAACAAAGCCACATCTCGTCAAACAAAAATAACACTATACAAAACGCTGATACTACCCGTGCTAATGTATGGCTCCGAAGCATGGCTACTTGCGCAAGCAGATAAGGCAGTGCTTGGTGTGTTTGAATATCGACGTCGTATGAACCACGAGCTATATAAGCTATACAAAGACATGCATATAGTTAAACGTATCGAGATTCAACGATTGCGTTGGCTAGGCCATATCATGAGAATGAGCGATGATAAACCCGCTAAAAAGGCGTATGAATACATGCCACATGGCGGTGTACGCAGAATCGGCAGGCCTAAGCTTCGATGGAGCACACAAGTGGATGAAGAAATGGAAAGGCGCGGTATTCCAAAAAGTCAAGCGAAAAACAGAGAGGAATAGAGATCTTTTCTTAGTTCGGTCTATGGAACAAATGTTCTGTAATGGGCCAACTAAGTAAGTAAATACTGTCGTCAGAACTTTGTATGTCTGCAAACTTTTGCCGATAACTCACCTGCTCAGCTCCATCACAACCCCACTTCAAGATAATATTTAATTTTTCAAAACTTGATAGGGAACTTAGAAACCCTTCTAGCCATGAACAGAGTCTTGTTTCAATATGGTTTACGAGCGACTGAACCGATACTTCAGCTGAAACTTCTGTTACAGTAATATCCATAGGATAGCATAACCGCTTTGCCTTCCTTACTAAATAATACGGTGAATACAAAGTGAAACCGTGATTTTCAGCTTGATCTCTAACAGTGTTATATTGGTTTGATGATAAGTTGGCATCGATGAGTAGCGCGGTGTTAATTTTGGTGAACATTTTGATGAAGATTTCCGAGTCTTTTTTATTGAGCTCCCCTATCTGGAGAAGCAAATGCTGGCTCCCTTACTAAAGCTGCAGAGTTTCGTTTTTCTGATTGGTATAGGCTTGTAGAAGTTGCTTTAGCTAACTCCTCGTAGCTAGTTGTCTGCACAATGTGTTTTACTTTTCTTTTTTGAACTTTTGGATGACAATTTTTAAATTCTTTTATAGGTTTGCATGCATTTGTACTACTAAGAAATCCATCATTTACCGCTTTCGAGAATTTAAAATTACATCCAAGCCATTTAGCATTTTTATTGCTAAAAAAAGTCAAATTTCAATCACATTTCTTCCATTTTTTCTTTATAGTATCAATTACAACAGCAAGAGTGTTTTTCGAACTACTAAGAGCATCATTTGTTAGAACTGGCGAACCCATTTTTTCTACAACAAAGCCAACAATAGCTTTCAATGTCGGTTCTTCTCTCCACTTTTGAAAAATACTGTTATATGATATTTTCGGGGTCATACTGAAAATCAGGGCATATTACTAAGATTCGCAAATAATCGCAGCTAATTTTTTAATTTTCCAATAGAGGAAGTTCCAAATTTTCAAATGATATAAATTGTAGTACGCTGGTCCACGCTGGGTATAAAGAAATCTTGCAAAGAATATATATATTTTTTTCTCAAGAACTTTTTAAAAAGCAATTTTTGCGGACGAATAACACAAAAACTAAATCATATTTTGCAATTCTGTAAACACCAAAAAATCACAATTTCCTCCAAAATACAGCAAGAACGAAAAGACATAGCCTACTGGATTACCATTTGTTACTATTGCTTTAATAATTTAAGTAAATCGATGTGCTATTTATAAATAAAAAAATAATGAATAAAAAGCTCAACTTTTACGTTCATTTCTGGTTGTTTCGCGGGGAAATTTTAAAAATTAAGTATGAGGTATTTATGGTGGGATACTTACCTATGGATTTTCATATGAATATCATGATTTGTACGATTTGAGTAAAGTTCCACTCTTCTTCTTTATTTGTGCATCCGTGTTTCGGATATATGCGATCATATAATAATTACAGATTATTTGTTGATTTACAATTTTTCTTATGTTTAACAAAAATGGATTTTTATAAATATAGATATCTGTTTTTGGCGGCATTCAATAAACTTCTTTCATTTTGATGTCCGGTCCATGTCAGAATATTCTTCCTCTGCATGGTCTTCCATCAACTGATCCTTTGATAATTTTTTGCAGAAGAATATATTTATCATTTCTCATGATATGTCCCAGGTATGACACTTTTCTTGTTTTAACTGTTTTAAGGAGTTGGCGATCTTGATTCATTCTTCTTAGTACCTCGTCATTTCTTATGCGATCTGTCCACGGTATATTAAGTATTTTCCGGTATATCCAAATTTCAAATGATTCCAGTTTTCTTTCATCCATCGCCTTTATTGTCCATGTTTCTGATGCATATAATAAAACAGACCATATGTAGCATTTGATGAATCTGGTTTTAGTTTGTATACCGATGTCATGACTTGTCAGTATCTTGTTGTATCTGTAAAATGCATCCCTTGCCATTTCTATACGACAAGTTATTTCTTTCGAAACATCCCATTGGTTATTTATGGTGACTCCTAAATATTTATAGTTTTTTACTTTTTCTATTACGGTGTTTTGTATTTTCAACGTACTGTTGTTATACGTATTTTTTCGACTGATTGTCATGTATTTTGTGTTCTTTTTGTTGATTTTCAATCCATACGATTCACTTACATCTGTGATTTTGTCAATAAGTTTTTGTAGACCGGATATGGTGCTAGCTAATATTGTTGTATCGTCCGCGTATCTGATATTGTTGATAATCATACCATGTATTTGTACTCCTATTCTTTGGTGCTCTATATCCTCCACAAATATTCGTTGGGAGTATATATTAAATAACAACCGCGAAAGGATACATCCTTGTCGTACCCCCTTTGAAATCGTTATTTCTTCCGTCATTTCTCCGTTTATATCGATGTATGCCGCCTGTTTCCAATATAAATTTCGTATACATCGTATTTCCTTTTAGGTTATGTTAATTCATTTCAGAATTTCTATTAGTTTATCGTGACGAACTGTGTCGAAAGCTATTTCATAGTCAACGAAACATATAAATATATCCTTTTGTACTTCTCGGTATTTCTGAACTAGCACCTGTAAGCTAAGCAGTGCTTCTCGAGTGCCCATATACTTTTCACATTGTGGATATATTCGGCTATGGATTACTCTTAGAAAAAGTTTTAATGCATGACTCATGATACTAATCAGTCTATATTCTTCACATTTTTTTGCGTTGTTCTTCTTTGGTATCGGTATGAATTTGGAAATGAGCCAGTCTGGTGGATATTTCCCCGTATCATATACGTGGTTAAAGAGTATTACGAGTAGTTCGACATTTTCATCCTCTATAAGTTTTAATACTTCAGCTGGTATATCGTCAGGTCCTGTTGCTTTCATATCTTTGAGTGTTTTTATTGCCTGCTCTACTTCGTACCTTGTTATTAGGTTTCCAGTCAGATTGTCTTCTGTTTCTTCGTAAGGGGTTCTTTCGGCATCAGTGAATAATTTTGCTACATATTCTTTCCATATTCGTTTTTTCTCCGCTAATTCAAATATAGCTTTGTTATTTTCATATAACAGAGTGGCTGGCGCTGTTTTTTTATATACTCCTTCTGCTTCCTTTAACTTCTTATGAAGGTTGAAGTCATCGTGTAGGTTCTGTAAAGTTTCAATTTCTTGACATTTTCTATTAAGTAAATTATTTTTTGCTGCTCTTGTCAAGGTTCTGATTTCTTTATTTATCTCCCTGTATATTTCGAAATTTCTATTTTTCTGTTGGCTTCTTAGGATTCGTAATTGTTTTATTTCCTCAGTGACCCATTCATCATATCTCGATGCAGGAGAGTTTTGTAGACACATATTCGTTGTGGAGTTTATCTTTGTTTTGAGATTATGCCATATATTTTCCACATCCTCCTTGTTTACTCCTTCAAGCTTGGATTTAATCTCTGTTTTTCGCATTTAATATTTAAATCTTTCATCATGTGCAGATTTAGTCTGGGTGTCCTCTTCTTTTTTCGGGTAATTGCTAATTTGATCCTGATTTTAGAAAGTAGCAGGTTATGGTCAGATGGGACGTCCGCACCGGGGCAAGTTGAGATCTTCATCACACTTGAAGCGTATCGTTTGTTGATAATTACGTAATCAACTTGATTACTTATGATGTTTGCTGGGTTATCATGAGGAGATCTCCACGTATAAAGTATTCTGGGATGTAATTGAAACATTGTATTTGTAACTTTCATTTTATGTTCATGGCAGAATTGTACCAATCTATCCCCTCTATCGTTGCGTTGTCCTAGTCCATATTTTCCAGTGACTCTGTTCACTCTTTATTTTAAGGTGAGAGAAAATAAAAACAATTTATTTTAATTTCGATTTATGAATTTTTATTTATTTTTCAGGATTCTTTTTGGACGGTTTTAGAAGAAGTCGAAGACGATGCGGTTAATTGGCGGTAAGTACAACAACTGATTTTATTTCATTTTCTAATTCATTTTCTTATCCTATTTCTTTACAGCTAACTTCATTATTACTTACATACTATCTTAATACTAATGTTTACAACTATGAAATTCAATAAATTAGGCTACGTTAACATTAAGCAAAAATTCAAATAAAAATGTAAAAAAAGAAAGAATAAATAAAAATAAAAAAAGGAAAATTAAAAATGAAAACAAAACTTTATTATGCTCCAACATTCTGGCCCCATTGAAGAGCCGCAGGACTTCAACCAATCGGCAGTGGAGCTAGCTTCGCAATTGGCCTCCTACATATGCCTCTCTTCGTCTTTACCTCCGCCACTCTGACCTTTCCGTCTCTGCCTTCGGCTACGCTGACGACTCGACCTGTCAGCCACTGTTAGATTGTCCTCGTGAATGACCACTAGACGACCGATCTCGAGGTTGACTTGAGGCTGCCTCCATTTGCCTTTGTCCTGCAGACCCAGGATATAATCCCTGGACCAGGCCCGCCAGAACCTCTGCTTGAGAGCGCAGAGCATCTGCCAACGCTTGCAGAACGTCAGCCTGTTTACGCTGTCTTCGTCGACGAATTCTGGCGGCAGCGAACGCAGACCCGCTTCGACTAGTAGATGCCCGGGTGTCAGAGCTTCCTCGTCGTTGGGGTCTGGAGACAGCGGTGCTATGGGGCGACTGTTTAGCACCGCCTCTACTTCTGCGAGCATCGTCACCATCTCTTCTTGTGTCAGCAGCACTTTGCCGACAGCTCGCAGAAGCAGGAACTTCGCCTGTTTTACGGCAGCTTCCCACAGGCACCCGAAATGAGGAGCCCTCGGAGGAATGAAGCTGAACTGCACGCTGCACGAGGCTGCGTATTCCTCCACGGCTTTGTGGCTTGCTAGAAACCTCTCCTGAAGTTCCCTCACCTCTCGGCTGGCTCCGACGAAATTCGTCGCGTTGTCGCAGTACATCTTCTTTGGGAGCCCACGGCGTGCGGCAAACCTTTTAAATGAAAGAATAAAAGTATCAGTGGATAAATCAGATACTAATTCTAGGTGAACCGCTTTGGACGTGAAACAAACGAAGACGGCAATATACATTTTGGTTGGTGGTCTCCCGCGTATCTTCAGCGTGATATCAACGGGACCACAAAAGTCTACGCCTACTATTAAAAAATGACGTAAAACTCTCACTCTATCAGTGGGTAGATTTCCCATTATTTGGGTCATCAGCTTTGGCTTATATCTATAGCAATGAATACAATTCCGAACTATTCTGTAACATTCTTCACGGGCATTTATTAGCCAAATTTGCTCACGGGACAAGGCTACTAAGGCTTTTGTTCCAGCGTGACAATTTTTAAAATGTAAATCCCTTAGATAAATAGAAACGAAATTATGCTTTTTCGGGAGTAAAAGGGGGAATTTAGTATTATTTGGTATTTTTACATTAAGCAATATTCCGCCTACTCGTAGAAGCGAAAATGTTCTTTTACACTCAGAAAAATCGTGTATAAAAGGCGTTAATTTTTGAAGATTTGATTTTAGGCAGATTGATTTCTTTATTTTAGAAATATCCTCTGAAAAACTGGACTTTTGAACAACTTCGACCAATTTCAGGAAAGACCAATTTAATTCTTGAGCTGTAAGACAGATAGAATTTGAAACCTTTCGCCTCTTAACTCGATCAACGAATCGAAAGACATATGAGACCACTCTAAGAAGCTTTTTGTAAGACGAGTGATCATTTATTAATTTTAGAAGAATGCTCTCAGAACATTCCTTATCTGTCTTACTATCTGACGCCACTAAAACTTTGGATTTTCTTACTTCCAATGATTTTTCTTCCTCTGTCAACTCAAAATGTTTGTTGACAGGCCATTTAGACATATGATCTAACAGGAATTTGGGTCCTTCGAACCATATTGAAGATTTAAGTTCTTCAACACTACATCCTCTCGACACTATGTCGGCTGGATTTTGTTTGGTGGGCACATTACGCCAAATACCACTTTCTGACCATTCTTGGATTTCTGCGACTCTATTCGAGACGAAAGTGGCCAGAGTTGAAGGATGGGTTCTTAACCAATACAGTATAATTTCCGAATCGGACCAAAAGTATATATTTTCAACTTCAAAGTTCATCAATGGTTTAATTCGTAACCACATATTAGCCATTAAATGTGCTGCAGATAGCTCCAATCTCGGAAGAGACATTGTTTTGAGCGGTGCTACCTTTGACTTGGCTGTTAAAAGGCGACAAGAAACTCCACTGGAGTCCAAAGCACGAACATAAAAGCAGCAACCATATGCTCGCATCGAGGCATCTGAGAATCCATGAATTTGGATCCTCGAAGAAGTGATCGTGTTTACGAATCTTGGGATTTGAATCGTATCTAACTTCGAAAGATTAAATTTGAAATCTTCCCATGCTGAATTCAAGCGCATAGGAATCGATTGATCCCAGTCTAATTTATTTATCCAAAGTTCTTGCAAGAGCATTTTAGCTTTGGTTATTATAGGGCACAAGAGACCGAGGGGATCGAATAATCTTGACGAAATGGACAAAATGTGTCTTTTTGTAGCTTTCATATCTTGAAAGCCTCCCTCAATATAAAATTTGAAAACGTCATTTCTTGGAGCCCAATGAATTCCTAATGCTCTTGCAGTTTCAGAATCTGAGTGCAATAGTTTTTCACTGCAACTTGTTTCATTGAAATCTGGATGATTTGAAAACCATTTAGTAAGTTTGAATCCTGCTGAACTAAGAATGGTAGTTACTTGGTCACGAATTGTGAGAAGACTATCTAAATTAGCAGCACCAGTCAATAAATCATCCACATAAAAGTCGTTGCGTATAACTTCAGCCCCAATTGGCAAAGTCTCTTTGGAAGAATCACTTAAATGGCTAAGACAGCGTATCGCTAAAAATGGCGCAGAATATGTGCCATAAGTGACCGTGTTCAACTTGAAAATTTGTAACGGATCACTTTCGTTTGCTCTCCAAAGGATTAAATGAAAATTTCTATCTTTCTCGTCAAGCAAAACTTGACGTACATTTTCTCAATGTCTGCTGTAATCACATATTTATGTAGACGGAAACGAAGTAGAGTAGAGTACAACTCTTCCTGAATAGTTGGACCAACCATCAAGAGATCGTTGAGCGAAACATGAGAAGAAGTTTTGCTCGATGCATCAAAGACGACGCGAAGTTTCGTAGTTGTACTTTGAGGTCGGAAAACACATTGATGAGGAACGAAATAATGTGGTTTAAGGGGAACAACATTGTTTGTAATTTCCATATGACCTAAGTCAAGATACTCTTTCATAAAGGAATTATACATTTCTTTAGATGTGTCGTCATGAGAAAGTCTCCTTTCTAAAGAGAGAAACCGCCTTTTTGCTGTTTCGAATGACGAACCCAAACGTTTCACATCTTCCTTGAAAGGTAAAGACACTTGAAAGCGTCCTGACGGTAAACGTCGAACATTCTTTTGGAAATGTTCCTCACACTTAGTTTGCTCATCAGACCAAATTTTTAACGAATTATTTGGAATCTCTTCCAACTCCCAGAATTTTCTAACAATTGCATCAATCGTTTCACTATTCCCTATTGAACTATTTAAATGGCATACACTTGACGTGGACCCCTTTGACTCATCGTATTTTCCAGCTACGATCCAGCCAAGCGAAGTTTTTTGTAAAACTGGAAGACTCGGGTTGGGTTTGATTTGGCCAACACAAAGAAGTTCGAAGAAAACTTCAGCGCCAATTAATAAGTCAACTCTCCGAGGTTCGTTGAAATTAGGGTCAGCCAGTTCAATATTTTTGGGAATGTTCCATTTAGAAATAGATATTTTCTTATCAGGTTGAATATTTGTTATGCAACTCAATACCCAGAACTTGGAGGAAAATTGGGTTTGATTGAGTCTCGACATTACAGACAGGTGGACACTATTCTTTGAAAATGATGAAGTTTCAGAAATGCCAGTTAAATTTAATCTGCCACCTTCTCGTTTTACTTTAAGCCTCTGTACCAGGTCCTCAGTAATCAAATTAGGTTGAGAACCGGTATCCAAAAGAGCTCTAGCCAAAATATATTTCCCAGAACTACTTCTCACTTGAACCAGTGCTGTGGCCAAAATTACGTCTTGTTACGTTATGTTGCAAAGATCTACAGAAGATACACTTTTCGGGAGATTGTTTCTGTTTAGAAACCGAAAGTGAAGTCTTGAAATTGCTTTTAGGCTGATTATCGAATTTAGGTTTGTTTAATTTTGGTCTTGCACCAGAAGACTCCTCAAAATATGCTGGTATCTTTTATTTAATGCAGCCTCGCAATCAGACCATAATGGGAGCTTTTCGAAGTCAAGCTGTTCTTCCCATTTGGACTTAGTGATTGGATCGACCTTTGACATAACTAAGTGAATTAAAATTGCGTTTGTAATCTTTTTGTCATCACCAATTGACAACAATGAGTCGTAAATAGCAGAAACAGTGTCAATCATGCTTCTCAAAGCAGAAGCCAAAGGCTTAGTGATCTCAGGAAGATCAAAAAGCTTAGCAATATTATCAAAAAATATCAAGCAATCATTATCATAAACCTTCTTTAAACTGGTTAATGCCTTGGGGTAGTTTTCTTCAGAAATCTGAAAAGCTTTGACAGTGCCAAGTGCCTCAACGGACAAGCATGAAATTAAATGGTTAAACTTCTCTATATCTGTTAATGTCGGATCAGTATGAACTAGGTTTTCGAAAAGACTTATGAAATTCTTATATTCGGAATATTTTCCGCTGAATTTTGGCAATTTCATGTTTGGCAACCTAGATTGATGCGATTGAGCACAAAAAGAAGTCTCAGGCATACTACTCCTCCTATTTTTAGATAAAATTCCAAAAAATAGGGACTTTGCCGTAACACATAAGTCCTCAAGTTCACCACGATCATCATTATCGGGATCTAGAATATCTAGTTCGGATTGCAAATGCATTGCCTCATCAATATATTTGTTTAGAATGTCTAATCGACATTCTAATTCAATTGAATTGAAGGAGATTTTCTTTTCTCGGAAAGAAGTCTTTATTCTTTCAATATTTTTTATAATTTTTTCCTGTTGTTGCTTTAAATTGGCTATTTCCGTGTCAGGATTACTTTGGTGTTTCTTACCACCAGCCATTTTGATAAATATCAATAAGTTTAAAGAATGCTTAAGCAACAGGAAAATTCTACGCACCTATTATATTTATTAGTGGTAGGTAATATGATAAGTTTATTATCAATAAACTCTCGCTTTGTTAGTAAAATATAAATTGTCAGCTGTAAAAATAGTATATTAATACTATCTCAATTAATTAATATTAGTTAAGTAATTGAAAACACAAAAATTTCAATAAATTAGAAACTTTGTAAAATTGCGTAGTCTAAAGCACCCTTAAGTATTTGTGTATGTCGATAACACCGTCGACACAATTGATCAAATTGAATAACCGAATGTGGGTACTCAATTACTCACAAAGTATGTGGCACTAATGAAGTTAAAATCAAAACAAAGAAATAATACGAAATTAGTGGAAAATTGCAACAAATTAAAAATGTAAATTAAATAATTTGGCAAAAAAAAAAAACCAAAATGATAAAATGTATATATTTTGATAATTTAACTTCACTCGCGTAATATGAATTTAAACGCGGATTAGTGTGGTGCAATAAAACAACAAAAACAACAATTGGAATGGCTGACAAGCAAATGCAAAGCGGAATGAGAAAAGAACAACAAACTTAATTTGAAGGTAATAATTAAGTTTGTGTTATTTAGCCGCGAATATTTATTGCCAAAGCGATTCACAAAATGTATTTTATTTGAAATAATGAAGCGTAGAAAAATAATTAGTGTGAATTGTGTATAAATCTCAAACAAATTTGAACAAATTATAAATTCTCTAACGCTGAGTATCTTACAGGTTAGGATTCACACAAATAATTGTCAACGCTGTTACCTGGGAATCAGAATCACTCTCCTGATTATTTTGCTTGCTCCTACAAAGACGGCAGTCACAGAAACGGGGCATCTGGATGTATGGAACAATGGCAGCAACTGAAGGATCACCACAGGTAATTTTTAATTTAAATGTTTTAAAAGAATTTTTACTGTTCTTCTTCTTATTTGCAGAAACTTTGCAAAGTTGTTTTGTAATATTTTAACAAAACACTACGTCACTTTACAATCCCGGGTTTCGGCACCAAAATGTTCACTCTTTATTTTAAGGTGAGAGAAAATAAAAACAATTTATTTTAATTTCGATTTATGAATTTTTATTTATTTTTCAGGATTCTTTTTGGACGGTTTTAGAAGAAGTCGAAGACGATGCGGTTAATTGGCGGTAAGTACAACAACTGATTTTATTTCATTTTCTAATTTATTTTCTTATCCTATTTCTTTACAGCTAACTTCATTATTACTTACATACTATTTTAATACTAATGTTTACAACTATGAAATTCAATAAATTAGGCTACGTTAACATTAAGCAAAAATTCAAATAAAAATGTAAAAAAAGAAAGAATAAATAAAAATAAAAAAAGGAAAATTAAAAACGAAAACAAAACTTTATTATGCTCCAACAGACTCCATTTACCTCATCTCTTCCCACCTTTGCGTTAAAATCTCCTTGTATAATAGTAATTTCATGAGATTTGGTGTTTTTGAGTAACTCTTCGATTTCTGCATAGAATTCCTCGATTTCGTCATTACTTGAGTCCGATGTGGGAGCGTAAACTTGGATAATGTTCATACTAATAGGTTTTGTATTAATTTTTATCATCATTGTTCTGTCAGAATGTGGGATGAATCCTGATACATATTCTGCAATATAACTCTTTACTATTATTGCCACAACCTTTCTGTGCTTTCCTTCTTGATTTCCTGAGTGAAATACTCGAGTATTTTCCGATCTAAAATCTCCGCTTTCAGTCCACCATGTTTCACTTATTCCGAGAATGTCTATATTTAGTCTGTTCATTTCGCTTATAGTGTTATTGAGCTTTCCAGCTTCGTATAAGCTTCTAACATTCCACGTTCCTATTTTTAGTACCTTTTTGTTTTACCTCCGGGGATTCTTAACACCCTCTTATTGCCGGAGACTGAGGGCCGTGTTTCTTCTGTTGTTTCCATATTAATTATTATATGATTTGCAAGGGATTTTACTTCAGTGGTTTCCCGTTCCCTTCTGAAGGGTTTGTAGTTTTCCATCTATGGTTGCAGCCGCTCCACGGGAGTTCTGACGCTGTTCACAGCCGCCCAATATGGGAACAGACGCTGTGGTAGTATTCATTCGCTGTTCGGAAGCCGTTTTAAACTTGTTACGCCTACCGATTTCCAGTGGTGGCCGTTCTAGCTGATTCAGCTTCCGCCCACCAAAGGTACTAAGGGACCAGCTGCTGCCCCTTAGGCTAGTTTTTTGTCACCCCCGAGTATTTTATTTCCTCGGTACGCAACTTGTCACAAAGACAAGTTGAGCTTCCCCAATACGCCAATGGGAGGGTCCCGATAGAGGATCTAGCAATCCCCCACGGGAAAGTTCCACTAAAGTGCTCATATTTCGCACTGTGCGACGTTTCGTCACTTTTTTGGCGACTTCTTCAGGGGAGGTTCGTCTATTTAAATAAAACATTATAATATTCGTCAAATTAACCATAACTATGAACTTATAAATTACTTACAGTATTTCTTTAAGTAGTGTTACATGTAATTTATATCTAAAAACATATAAGAACAAATAACACAACTTAAATATATATCACAGTGCGTTCATAATATTGTAACAGCCATAACTACAGCTGATGTTGTCAGTATCTTCTTTCAAATTCATTGTTCTGTTTCTAATTTGTGGTATTCTGAAGTTTTCTTTCATTAACCTTTTTTCTCGGCTCTCTCTTTATCTAAAATTCTTACATTATCGAAATCGGGAGTGTGACCTGTATTCAAAATGTGTTGTAGAGTACTCTCTTTTTGTTTCTCAATGTCAAGTTTGTGTTCTGACAATCTTATGTACAGGACTCTTTTTGTTTCCCTATGTATATTTTGTTGCAATTTTCATTCTCCTTTCCTTTGCAATCTATTTGATAAACACATTATTTTGTTGTTCTTTTTCAATTAGTGCTTTGACATTCGTAAAGATTTTACTAACTTTGTTGCTGATCATTTTGCTGAGGTCAAATAGGACTGGAATATGCGTCACACCGTAAAAAGTTTTTCTTTCGTCTTTGTTAGAAGACGATTTATTTAATTTTAGTTTACTTTCATTTTTGATTATTGTCTTCATTCCATACATTAGAGGGGTAACGATTTTATTAGGGAAACTGTTATTTTTTAAAATGGTTGTGATTTGAGTTTTTTATATGGAACTGTTCGTCACTTATTTTCAAAATGTCAGATTTTTTGCTGTGTTTAGTATTTGTGATTTCGGTTGTGTGGCATGATAGTTTAGTATTCTTCATCTACATACTTCGCAATGTATTTGATATTTATGTCCATAAGTTTGAGTTCAGCTAAGGCTTCGTCAAGTTAGTTATCTAGAACAATAGAGTAATTGACGAAGCCTTAGCTGAACTCAAACTTATGGACAGAAATATCAAATACATTGCGAAGTATGTAGATGATATGTTGGCAATAATTAATATGGACGACGCGAGTAAGATTTTAAGAACTCAATCAAATAGATTTCAAAGGAAAGGAGAATGAAAATTATAACAAAATATACATAGGGACAGCAAAAAAAGAGCCCTTAACGTAAGAATGTCAGAACACAAACTTCACATAGAGAAACAGAAAGGGAGTACTGCGTTAGCAATACACATTTTGAATACAGGCCACACTCCCGATTTCGATAATGTACGAATTTTAGATAAAGAGGGAACTGAGAGAAAACGGCTAATGAAAGAAAGCTTAAGAATACAACAAAACATAAACAAAACAATGAATTTGAAAGAAGATACTGACAACATCAGCTGTAGTTATGGAGTTGCAATATTATGAACGCACTGTGACATGCATTTAAGTTGTGTTATTTGTTCTTATATGTTTTTAGATATAAATTCCATGTAACATTACTTAAGGAAATATTGTAAGTAATTTATAAGTTCATAATTATGGTTAATTTGATGAAAATTTTAATGTTTTATTTAAATGGACGAACCTCCCCTGAAGAAGTCGCCGAAAAAGTGACGAAACGTTGGGAACTAATTCAGTATAATCTTGTGTTTTATTTGCTAATATTACCAAATAATTTACCTGAAAAATCAACATATTCTTGACCAAAGAAAATAAAAGCATAACTATAAATAACATGTCCAATTGTTTCGTTTCGTATTTTTCATAGGAACAAAACAAAACTTAACCCACGTCGACGAAGCTCGATGTTTAGTTTAGTTTACATTCGTGAGTACGAACAAAACGGAAAGCGAAAAGTACTCAACTCCACAAGAGCAGATAGAAGACGAAATAGTACTAAACACATGTGAATAAATCAAAAACGTTTGGTGGTTGATAAAATTCACTGTGGTATGCTGATGCTAACTTATAGGGTTGTTAAGCAATCACATGTGTGTGTGTGTGTGTGCCTGAGTGTGTCATTGACCGTAACGCACAGGAAACGTTTGCCAATAATTAGTTTTGTTTGGATGGTGAATGAAACAACTCGGCAAAGCATAGCCAAAGTACATTTCAGCAATCGTACGGTTTCCATCTTTTTACATTGAAAAGTTTGTGGTTTTGTTTTGGTTGTGAGAATGAAACGATTCAAAGAAGCTGAAAAATTTGTGGCTTGGTGTGATTGTTTGTTTACGTTCATTGGCCACCATAGACAATATGAGGTTTATAATGGGAGAATTTAATGTTACTCAATCGCCACCTTAATCATAGTTTACAAGATATTGGAATTGTAGATATTGATGATTTAGGGATATTACTGCTGGTTGTGATTATTGCTGGTATTATGCAAATTGGTTGAGAAATGACAAAGCCTCTTGTTCACGTGGAATGACGGGATATGGAACGCATTGGCGCAAGTTTTGCTAGACACTTAGACAGGCAGTAAGAATTCCAAGAAAGCCGAAACAAAATATAGAGTTTTTTGTTAAATCTTGATTTTAATCATAGCGGAATGGAAGTATTTTTTTTTTTTTTTAAATTCGGGATTTTGTTTGGTTTCAAACAGTTTTCTTACCAAAGCTATAAATGCAAATTCTATGATGACAAAGTGAAAAGTAAAGTTTCAGAAAAAGCAGGACAGAAAGTAGCTCTTTTCAGTATTGCTCAAAAAGTAGCTGTCAAAGATATTGCGGTTACTTTAGTAAAAAGGAAAACATTAGGGGATTACATTTTTGACGTAAGCATCCAGTATTTGCTGTAAAAACAATCAATACCTTTGGGCTCATAATGAAAATAAGCAAAAGAAAAAATACTAATAAGTTTGAAAGCTGGAGTTTTACAACAGTAATACAATGGCATTAATATAGAATACTAGCTTAGGTTTTAATATGTTGGTAAATAGTGAGACACATTTTTTTCTTCAGATTTTTTGAGTGGTAAGCAAATTCAACATTGGGTTTTTAATTCAATAGGTATTTAAAAATGTGTAGATATTATATTATTCATGAATAATTCATTTAGAATGTAGGCCCTACAAGACAATTCCAAATATCATGCTCTGCGCCGTGGGAAAGCCATTCGGGCATAAATTCCATGGCGAATTATTTTGGAAACGACATCCACGCCTAGGATGATATCGATCGAGGCAACCTTGTAGTTTTCTTTTCGGCCAATATAAAGTTTGCAAATTTAGCTTTGATAGCCTCTGGAAGCGATTGTTTCGGAGTAATAGTGTCTATTATATTATTAACCCTTAAGGTCGCATCGATATTCTGGGCTGTCTCGGCAGTCGACCATAATGTTAGAGTACAGATAGTTTCACCTTCTAAGTTCACACACACCAAACACAAGTGAACTGCGCACTTCTGGGATATACAACCCCTTATCCATCCTTACAAGTGCAGTAGTCAGCACTGTAGACACGTTTTGTTTCAAAATGACCGTAAGAGAGGTAGTAGTTTTTGTTGGTGGAAGGGCAGGTCGTGTGGTTGACCTTGATTGCTGTGACTCCAAAATTGGCGAATCACAGGAAGTGCGAATGCGCTAAACAGTTAACACAATAGCTGAACTTCTTTACTATACGCATTCGTTCCACTGTATTTGAGTCTCGGAAGCGTTAACAAGATTTGAAGGCGTGTATGTTTCTACAAAGCTGGCATGCGAACTTATAGTTAGATACCATGGAACTGCGAGTCATCTTGGGGTGCATTTTCTGTAAGTAGATATAATGGATATGGAAAAAACGCATAAGAGAAAATAGATAGTTGAACTAAAAGATGGAGTGTGAGATTGTTAAAGGTAGTTATTAGGAACAGTTATCTGAGATTATATGCAGTTTTGTAGGAGGAGCTTGATTTAATTCCGGTTCTAAATGAGTCAATACAAGTGACCCTATAAGAAAGTGACTGGGAGTCAGGGCACTTAAATCGCTTGGATATTGAGATGTTGGCGATAACGGTCTGGGGTTCAGACATGCCTAAATTTTGGACAATAGAGTCTGGGATTCTTCAAAGGCGAATTTGCTGGCTCCAGCATTTCTCTTAAAATGGTGCTGAAACCTCTTGACACCTGATTCCCACAGGCCCTCCATATAAGGCGCACTTGGTGGTATAATGTGCCAAGAGATATTTTGGTGGGAATAGCTGGATAGCACCGCATGGTGAGAAGTTTGGATGAATTCTTTGGCAAGCCCCGTGAGGCTCCGACAAATGTGGTTCCATTATCTGAATGTAGGTGGAGAGGAAAACCCCGACAGGACACAAACCGGCTGAATGCTGGTGGAGAAGCACACGAAGACACATGCGTATCCTTTCATTGTGCAGCAACATCTCCCCTCGTATCTCATTTAGTCGAATGGACCTGCAAATTCGAGTCCTGTATTGGGATCTATCCGCAGGTAAGGCTGCCATTAGTTGCTTTAGGCACTTGCGCTTATATAGGATGCCTGGTTTACACTTGTGCATAACTTTTTTTTATCAAGTTTTGGACTTTCAGACTCCAATATTGGATTCGGAATAATTCAGCTGATTTCATTTCATTTATTATACATTACAATGCCGGTAAGTCTTTCAGACTGAAAATGCCAAACTCTGGACTTTCTTAGAGATGCTGGAATGGTTAGTTGTTGCGGTGAAATGGAAATAACTTTCTTCGAATTAGAAAGAATTTCCCCTCAGGATGATACGAAAAGAAAAGAGTGAAATAAAACAAAGATTTTTGAGGCGAAGGAATTGTATAATAGTGGAAGTTTATTTCAAGAAATTTGGTGGTTTTGAAAACTAATCTTACCAGGAACAACGATTATTTTTGAAGGTTAAAAGACAAGTGAAGTGAATAATGTTATAGTTCTTATAACATTATGGGAATATAATTGTACACTTGGAAAGTACAATGTATTATACGCTTATAGGAACTTAGGTTCCGATGGATTTAGGACTTAGGTCCGGGAGAAGATTATTTACTTACGGTTCCTTTTGCTTCTGTAGTTATTAAAAGGGATCAGAGTTCGGAAATTCAACCTACATTGTTTTATTCAAATATTATAATTGAGTATTCAATGGTGTGATCCGTGCTGTTGTTCGTGAGGATGACAAAACCCAATAGGAAGAAGAAACCTAATGCTGATTAATGGCAGCCTAATCAGAAAAGGAACAACAAAAGCACGGATAAAAATCGTATACAATGTTGCCACTTAAATTTACTAAATAGTGGTAAATTATTTCATAATTGTATTCATTTAATTACATGATGATTATGCTAATGGAGAAACAATTGATATGCAATGAAATTCAAGAACAAATAATTAGCAATTCAAAAAAGATAGATAATTAAATCTAGTTATTTAAAACTAATGCGAAAATACATATTATTCAATTTAAAGGTAAACTGCTCTCTACATCCTCCCGCCTCTTGACGATAGTCAATCTTCGAGTGTTCCGTTTAAACGTTTAAAGGCCATTATTGCCTGCTGAAGAAGCCTGCGCTGCTTGAGCATTTTATTGGAACGCTGTACCACTATTGATAAATCTTCCCTCGGTTCTGGCCTTCGTGTTCTTTCTACGACTTGTCGAGCTTGTTGTCGTCTTGGCGAAGTCGTCACCTTATTATCCTCACGTCGACTGGTACCTGACCTTTCACTCAGGCTTCTTTTACTTTGCTGAATTTGCGCATATGTAAATGATTCCGTCGGAGGAAGATGAAGCAAAGTATGATGTTCGGATCCGCATTTTGCACACGCATCTTCGGAAGTGCACTTATATGTTTTATGTGACCGATCGAGGCAATTGAAGCAATAACCTAAGCGAAGTACTTCTCTTCTTCTTGTCCCTATGTCCATTTCAAGGAATTGTCTACAAAAACGCAAGGAATGATAACGTTCGCAAATGAGGCATTTATGTACTCTTGGATTACGTGGCGGCCTGTTAAATAAACGAAATTAATTAGTTAATGCTGTGGTACCACAAAATATCACGGAAGTGAATGTAAGAGAGTGTATAGAGAAACATGAGACATGAGAATTAATGTTTGATTAGTGCTGATTGTTATCAGAGAAGAGAGGGCATAATCTTGTAATGTCTCTGGTTACAACACCTGTTGCAGTTCGAATATCTGCAACTCTCACCAGGCCGTCAACTCCATGATATACCTTTTTTATGCGACCTAGTTTCCACTCGCAAGATGGTAACTGATTGTCCTTTACAACTACTAGTTGATCTTGTTTGAAATTTTCCATGGGGGATTGCCATTTGTATCTACGCTGTAACTCTTTGATGTACTCATCGTTCCATCGGCGAGCAAATTGGTGCTGTTGGGTTTTAAGTTTTTCATATCTATCGTATAGAGTTAAATTATCGGAAAATGTTTAGAGTAAAGCCTCTTAAAAAATGTCCTGGTGTGAAAGCTAGTAAGTCGTGAGCATCGTCTGTCATTGGTGATAAAGGGCGTGAATTAAGAACTGCTTCAATGCGTGTGAATAAAGTATAAAATTCTTCAAATATATATCTATGGTTTTGAGCAACGTTTTTAAAGTGTGACTTTAAGGATTTGACGCCTGCTTCCCACAGACCTCCCATGTGTGGTGCGTTTGGTGGGATAAGCGAGCACTGAAGTCCTTGGGAAGCATACTTTTTAATTATTTAGAAATTGTGCGATCTCGTCTCGTAATTTTCTTTCTGCTCCGATGAAGTTCGTGCCATTATCTGACATTACCTTTAGAGGTAACCCTCGGCGCCCAACGAAGCGAACAAATGCTGATAAGAATGACTCGGAAGAGAGACTTGAAGAAAGTTCCAAGTGAATTGCCTTCTCAGATTTGATGTCTTGGTAGAAAATGGACCAGTGAAGTCTAATCCGGTAAATGAAAAAGGAAGAGAAAATGTACTGCGCTCTGAGGGAAGAGCCGCCATAATTTGAGATTGTAATCTATGCTTGTATATGGTACACGCTTTGCAATTTCTAATACATTTTTTATTGATGATCGCAATCGGGAAATATAGTAGTCTTCGCGAATTGCTCTGAGCATCAAACTGTTTTCAGCGTGAAGTAAAAATTGTGAATAAAGGTAAGATACAATTTGCAATATTCGGAGTCTTTATGTATTATTATGGGATGACGTTCGTTGTATGATAGGTTTGAGTTGGTGATTCTTCCATTTGCTCGTATAATGCCTCGATTGTCAATAAATGGGTTCAAGGAAAACAGTGAGCTTTTCTTGTGAACTGTATGAGATTGTGTAATTCCTAAGTATTCCTTATTATAATGCAGTTTTTGTGTTAATTAAATTGTTAATTATTTTATTTCAACGAACTCATCACGAGATATAGTGCGAGAGGAGTAAGTACAAATTTTCCGAGTGGATTTATAGAATCTAAATATATACGCAATAACTCTAATAGCCTTATCCCAACGAGAGAAACGTTTAAGGATATCTTCGTCATATGCTGTATTGTGAAATACTTCTATTTAGCGTGCTTCTGGTGGATTTTCGTTGACTTCGATTGGGTTGGGCCAATCTTCGGGGGAACTTTGCAGCCATTGCGGACCATGCCACCATTGGTAATTGTGTATGAGTTCGGATGGGGTACATCCGTGGCATCCGAGATCTGCTGTGTTATCGTGTGACCGCACATGGCGCCAGGGAGTGTTACCAACATTACGAATTATTTTTGTAACCCTATTAGCTACATATGTTTTCCAAGTGTGTGGGTCGTTTGTCTAAGCAGCTTAGCGTAATAGATGAATCGCTCCAGAGAAAAACTTTCTAATTATGCAACGGCAAACTAGCAGTCATATGCTTAATCAATTGCGAAAGTAGTACGGCTGCGCAGAGCTCCAGGCGGGGTAAGCTTATAGGATCGATTGGAGCCACTTTAGTTTTAGATACTAGTAGTTGGTTATGAACGGAATTGCCTAGACTTACCCTGAGATAGACAGATGCACAGTAAGCCTTTTCAGAGGCATCGCAAAATCCGTGTATCTGGGAATCGCACGAGGGGGAGAAATTTATCCAACGAGGGATTTGGAACTGAGAAATTTCTGCTAGAGACGCAGAAAATTGGTTCCACTTTTGCAACGTGACTGACTTAACGTTCTCATCCCATTGTGTTCCTTCTATCCACAATTGTTGTAGCATGATTTTTGCCACTATTATGATAGGCGAGATCCAACCAGCTGGATCAAAAATTTTCGAAACAATGGATAAGATTCCTGTGATTGTGGTAGTTGGAGATGGGGCATCCACTTTGTAGGAGAAAATATCATGCATGGCATTCCATTGAACACCCAATGATTTAGTGCCGCTAGTTTCAAAAATTTTTAAGAATTTGGAATCCAAAATATTTTCTGTGGGAACTGAATTACAAAATTTCTGGGTAGTTAGAGGTAATTTTTTTCAAAGGAAACCCTGCAGATTTTAACATTGCAATTAGTTGAGATAGAGAATCAATCGCAGCTTCTGGATTATGAGCTCCAGAGAGAACGTCATCGACGTACATTTCCTTTTAATAATTTGAGTAGCTTGGGGATACAATTCCATGGAGTCTTGGGCCAATTGAAGTAAAGTTCTCATAGCAAGGTAAGGAGCGCAATTTACTCCAAATGTTACGGTTTTTATCGCATAATCTTTTATGGTGGAAGTGGGAGTGGGACGCCAGAGAATTCTTTGAAAATTAGAATCGTCGGGATGAAAGAGTATCTGTCTACATCTTCTCGATATCCCCATTAAACACATATTTGTAGAAACGCCAACGCAAAATTAATGTTAGTAAATCAGATTGAAGGGTGGGACCTACGGTCAAAATGCTATTGAGAGAATTTCCAGAATGAGTCTTTTTGGACGCATTAAACACAACACGAAGTTTCGTGCTAACACTCTGAGATCTTATAACCGCATGATGTGGCAGGTAAAAAGAATCACAGGAACCTGAATTTAAAGTTTCTTCAGGGTTTGTGAGTTGCATATGGTCAAGGGATAAGTATTTCTTTAGGACATCGTTATAAGTGCATGCTATATCTGGTTTGTTTTTAAAAGATTGTTCCAATCGAATGTATTGAATTAAGGCCTGAGGTCTAAATGGGGAGATGGGGGAATCGACCTTATAATTCTCTTTAAAAGGTAGCCGAACGACATAACGATCCGCGGCATCTCGTGAAGCGGTTTTTAGGAATAGGGATTCACAATATTTATCGCTAGCAGACATTGTTTTCTTTTCTGGGATTTCTTCTTGCTCCCAAAATTTTCTAAGTTGATGAGAGAGGGACACGTCAGAATTCTCAGAAGTTTCGATAGAGAAAGAGGATACGGTTTGTGTTGGAACTGGGCCACTAATTACCCAACCGAATATTGTAGCTTGAGCGACCAACGAGGAGACGATGTTCATAACACCATCTAATAACAGTCTAGGAATTACATTACTTCCCAGTAGTAGATCGATATGACCAGGAGAGTGGACATTTGGATCTGCTATGTCTAATTTATTTAATTTTTCAAATGAAAGGTCTGTTTTGGGAAGAAAAAAACTTGGTAGGAGACGTGTGATTTTATTTACAACGATAGCTTTCATCTCAATAACGCGATCGTGAAGATCAGAGAAGAGTGAGAAAGTGCACAATAAGTTAGAATTTGTCACGATTTGTCCACCTAAGCCTCTTATTTGGAAATTTTGTTTTTGTGTTGGTAGTAGAAGGCGCTGGTGCAAGCTTTTGGAAATGAATGACCTTTCTGATCCTTGATCTAAAAAGGCCCGGGCTTTAAAGGTATCGCCATTATGAAGGATGGTAACAATTGCGGTGGGCAACAGAGTGTTTTCTATCGAAGGACAATTTCTATTACTGACTATGTGGGTGGAAGTTTGAACAGTTGATGAACTTTGAACATGAGAAGTGATATGGGACGTGTCTTCAACTTCATCTTGTTCCACCATCGCGCTGGCAAAATTAGAATTCACAGTTGAATTTTGATACTTTTCTTGAGGTTTTGTATTAGGAAAGTGTAACAAGGTATGGTGGTTGCTTTTGCATTCTATGCAAACAAACTTACTCTTACAATCTTTCCTTAAATGTTTATATGATATTTTATTCTGGGAAACATATTGATTTCTTTGTGTGGGATTCGTTTCGAGAAATTTTGTACAGTTTTTTAAGGCATGGTCATCACCACAGGGTTTGCATTTAATTTGCATAATACCCATGGTTTGAAATGAGTGTATTTCTGGGACTTTCTAAGAAACGAGTCTTGGACCTTGAATACTGTCAAGCCTCTCGACAACTTTATACCTGTTTGTTAAAAATTCATTCATTTCTTCCCACTTGGGAAGATCTCTATGAGATTTAAGGGATTGCTCCCAAAGGGATAGGGTTTCATGGGGTAGTCTGGTGGAGCACAAGTAAACAAGAATGGGATCCCAATCTGTAGTGCAAATATTTTGCGATTAAAGAGCTGCTAAACTATCGTTAATTGTTGTTTGTATTTTTTGTAAAGATTCACTGCTCTCTGAATTAATTGCTTTCAAGTTGATAGGTTCCGAAGTTGGTTGTCAACCAAAATTCTTTTATTTTCGTAGCGAGCTGTTAAGGCCTGCGTACATAAGCTGCTTTGCCTGATTGCCTTGCTTTGCTGCTTCAATAAAAAAATAAAAGAACAAAGAAGGCCGACCCAATTTCCAACTGATGGCAACCCAGTTCGAAATTTCGTCTTTATTCTATTATTTTTATTACGTCAGAAATGAAGCAGGTAAGCAAGGCACTCAGGCAAAGCAGCTTATGTACGCAGGCCTTTAGCGCTTCCCACGCTAAATTAAAGATATCACCACACAATTTTTATTTTCTAACTATCCCCGCTGCTTGGCCTTTAACTTTTAGACGGAGATGATAAAGTTTCTGTACCGAGGATTTTGGATGTTCAATATATACCGCTGTGAACATATCTCGGAATGAGGACCATTCCTTATATCCGCCTTGAAATATTTCGGTGTCACAGGCTGGTACTTTAATAGAAGCGAAATTGTTCTCATGTTCGGTATTTTTGGAGATAGACTTATTCTCGGGAGGAGCAACTAATGCCTTTCGAACATCAAGAAGTTTAGCTTTGCATAGGTGAAAACTCTTAGTGCATGTGGCATATTTTTCTTGTGCGGATTCTTTGAATGTATCATCAATATCTACCCTGTTATTTGTGAAAACTTTCCTATACGATTTTTGAAGATTTGTCCATCTTTCATTGAGATCTTGCAGAACAACATCTAATGAAGAATCGGTATGATTTGAAATGCGAATTTTTTCAAGGGATGACGTGAACATGATCAGATCATCCGAGTCAAAGATAAAGTGCCACCTTGTGACACTCAAGACTTCTACGGAAGCTATGAAGAATGGCCAACATTTAGAGATATGATTACGGCAATATATGGTAATCATCCCAGACTTACGTCAGCGCAAAAACTTTACCATTTGCGTAACAAAACAAAGGGTGAAGCTGGGAGAATTGTTGATCGTTATCCATTATCCTTAGCGTGGGAAGCATTGTCTGTGCGATATGAGAATTTGAGAGTTTTGGTAGATAATCAATTGAAGATTTTATTTAATCTTTCCCCAGCAAAGGTTGAATGTAGTAAAGATATAAAGAAAATTCAATCCACAGTTAGCGACTGTCTAGCTATTTTGAAGGCACACAATGTAAAAGTGAATCAGTGGGATCCGATATTAATTTATTTGTGTTCAACCAAACTTCCAATTGAGACTTTGACCCTTAGGGAACAATCGCTCGAATCACATTCAGAGCTACCCAAATGGTCTCAAATGGAAGATTTCCTAAGAAACAGACACCAAGTTCTTGAGCGAATCGATAGTCTTAGAAGACAAGTACCTCCGACGAATGTTGAATACGCATTTACAGCGCATCAAAATGCGCATACGACACTATCTAATGGATGTGTCATGTGTGGTAAAAACCACATACTAAAGAACTGTGTGAGATTTAATAATATGTCAGTTAAAGGAAAAATTGAATTTTCGCAGGAGAATTGTTTGTGTAATAATTGTCTTAAAAGTGGAGATGTAACACAAGAATGTTTTAGTATGCATAGACGCTTATATTGCAAGAAGAAGCACCGTACGAAGTTGCATATTGGGAATGTGCCACAATTTCCAACGAGTACGAATTCACCAACACGTGCTTCACAAAGTCCTCGTTCGGAGGGAAATAGACAAACTATATCACATGTCACGGCAGATGACATGCCATGTACTTCCAATGATGCAGTCCAAATTCATAATACAGAAACGCATTTATCAATGAGTGATGATGACATTATGTTGCCAACAGCGTTGGCTAAAATTAAAACTGTTGGGAAAATCTTAACTGCAAGGGCTTTGTTAGATACCGGATTTAAACGATCTTTTGTAACAAGAAAAATCAAAGACAAACTTGGTATTAAAACTATTCAATCAAATGTTAATATAAGTGGACTTAGTGGGTCTGTGGTGGCTCATAGTAATGAAATGTGTAGCATTACATTGTGTGGAGAAAAAAGTAACTCCGATATAAAAGCAAATGTCGTAGTCATTCCAAACTTGACTAGTTCAGTTCCAAATAAATCATATAATATTTCAAATTTGAGAGAAGTTCATAACTTGAAACTTGCCGATCCAGGATTTCTAAAGTCAGGTCAAGTGGACATATTAATCGGCAGTGATTTAATACCATCCATTAAATTAAATGGAACTAAAAGAAATGTAGTTGGGAGCATGATAGCTCAAAATTCCATCTTTGGATGGTATATATATATGGACACATAAATAAAAACAGAAATAAGGAAAGTATGGCAAATAAAACAAAAAGAGACATAAAACAATAAAAGAGTATTGTTCGACTTGAACAGAAGAAATGTTCTACTAATTCGAGATGTGGAATTATGTTAATGAATTGATTTGTATTAAAAGTACAATTTCATTAGACTGTATTGATACTTGTATGTCATAACAACATGATAAAAGTGATGTTGAAAATGATGTAGTGTATTGAAGACCAAATATTGTGTGTTTATTAACGATTGTGTCAGTATGTGTACAAATTATGAAGAAGAAAGAAAAAGCTGTATTTTGTATATGAAAGATTTTATGAAGAATATAAAATATATTTTATTTTGTCCCTTGTGACAATAATGATTCAAAACGGATCTAGTGTCGTTGACATATTAACTGATGGTTAGGTATTGGCAAATCACCCCTGTAATGAGAAAAGATGTGAAGAGTGAATGCCACTTGAGGTGGTAATTTCAAAGAAGAATTCTACCTACAAAACAAATTCTTTTATTAGTCACTAGAGGTGTTTAATGATCATTTTCTAGTGGAAATTGAATTGAATTGATCCTTTATGAACAGAAATGGTTTCGCTTTAACCCGAAAAGCTTAAAAAATCTTTGGTAAAAAAAAAACAAATAAAAGTTTACTATTAACAAATGAAAAATATTAACCACTAGAGGTGGATGCAGAAGATGAAATATAGATGATATACAATTAAGATGCAAGTACTAGAGATGCCTGCAAAGTAACAAACACATAATATCCACTGGAGGTGGTAATTAAATAAAACAAAACAAGTCACAAGGAGTGGCTTAAGAACAAAAGAAAAATAGGTAAAAAATCAATATTAAATACACAGAGGAAAAAAAGGTATTATTTAAAATGTCATATATAAAATGCATTATCCACTTGAGGTGGTAATTTAAAAGAAAATGTCTACCTATGAAACATTCATGAGCCACTAGAGGTGTCTCGTTAACATTTTCATTTTAAAATAAAAACAACTTTTCAATTGGTAAAATAACCAATTAACCAAGTAACTGCTAGAGGTGATTACTACACACAAATTTAAGAACTTGGTTTCGCTTTAGCCAGAAAAGCGCAATAAATGCTTTGGATATTGTAATGAAAGATCGATATTCAATACGGTAAAGGTTACACTTTAGCCCGAAAAGTTCAAAAAAAAAAATCTTAGTATAACATATTTTAATATGCCGTATTTGTCAAAAAAATGCCCACTAGAGGTGGGGAAAACATAATTTTTCAAGAATTGACTATAAAAATTTCAAAAGGGTTTTCGCTTCCGCCAGAAAAGCGTAAAAAAACTTTAGACTTTTACATATATTAATATGAGCCATATGGAGTATGGTGTTCTTTTTTCTGTTTCAAAGTTTTTTCAGATGCATATACATTTTTGAGACCATTAGCAATATATCAATATTGGCGATAGCTTGAAAACATTGGCTGCGGTTGCCAAACTATCATACACGAATCCTTCCCATCGAGGATCACAACATCGTTTTGATAAAAATATTCAAGAGGAATAAAATGGCTACTACCTGTAAACCCGAAAACGCTAAAACACCAACATAGTCGTCAACAGTCGTAACGACAGGAAAACTTTTGTATAAATGACAACATGAGGTGGCCGGGAGTGAGTGGGACAAGTTCGTTAGGTTCGTCAGTGAGCGTAGATAGTGGTCGGGAATTCAAAATACTTTCTATTCTGATAAATAATGTTGAAAATTTCTCGTACGTGTATTTATAGTTCCCGGCCACTTTCTAAAGGTGAGTTTTCATGCTCTTTACCGCAGCCTCCCATAGGCCACCCTGTGGCGGAATAAAGTGCCATGTGAACCCATGCAAACTGTATTTCGATGCAAGATGTTGTTCGGCAGAACGCAAGAAAGTAAACGATTGGCTCCTATGAAATTAGTTCCATTGGCCGAGAAAACTTGACTAGGAAGCCCTCTTCCAACCTACAAACCTGCTGAAAGTGCCGAGAAAAGCTTCGGATGATAAGTCAGAGCAGACTTCTAAATGTACTGCTCGGGTTGAGAAGCAAACAAAAATGGCGGCGCAGCCCTTCTGCAGTTTAGCATTTCGCAAGCGGGAGGTTTTGAGGTCAAAGGGACCAGCGAAGTCAAGACCAGTGTTTGTAAATGGCAAAGAGAAAGTACAACGTTCAGGAGGTAAAGCAGACATTATTTGACTTTGAAATCTATGTTTGTAAATAGTGCATGTGTTGCACATACGGATGCATGAACGAACTGCGTTCTGTAGACGCGTAACAAAAAATTCTTGTCGGATGGCTCTTAGCATGACTTGATGTTCAGCATGCAGTAGAATTGTATGTAAACACTTTTATGACTCGTCCAAGACGCCATTCAGTTGGAGGAAGATTGTCTTCTTTAATTACAACGAAGTCTTCTGGTGGTAAGTCACGTTGGGCTCTCCCATTTGTATCTTCGCTGGAATTCGGAGATATAATCGTTTTTCCAACGCTTAGCAAAGTTTAATTGGATGCCTTCATCATCAGACTCTATTGTCCAAAATTTAGGCATGTCTGAACCCCAGACCGTTATCGCCAACATCTCAATATCCAAGCGATTTAAGTGCCCTGACTCCCAGTCACTTTCTTATAGGGTCACTTGTATTGACTCATTTAGAACCGGAATTAAATCAAGCTCCTCCTACAAAACTGCATATAATCTCAGATAACTGTTCCTAATAACTACCTTTAACAATCTCACACTCCATCTTTTAGTTCAACTATCTATTTTCTCTTATGCGGTTTTTCCATATTCATTATATCTACTTACAGAAAATGCACCCCAAGATGACTCGCAGTTCCATGGTATCTAACTATAAGTTCGCATGCCAGCTTTGTAGAAACATACACGCCTTCAAATCTTGTTATCGCTTCCGAGACTCAAATACAGTGGAACGAATGCGCATAGTAAAGAAGTTCAGCTATTGTGTTAACTGTTTAGCGCATTCGCACTTCCTGGGATTCGCCAATTTTGGAGTCACAGCAATCAAGGTCAACCACACGACCTGCCCTTCCACCAACAAAAACTACTACCTCTCTTACGGTCATTTTGAAACAAAACGTGTCTACAGTGCTGACTACTGCACTTGTAAGGATGGATAAGGAGTTGTATATCCCAGAAGTGCGCAGTTCACTTGTGTTTGGTGTGTGTGAACTTAGAAGGTGAAACTATCTGTACTCTAACATTATGGTCGACTGCCGAGACAGCCCAGAATATCGATGCGACCTTAAGGGTTAATAATATAATAGACACTATTACTCCGAAACAATCGCTCCCAGAGGCTATCAAAGCTAAATTTGCAAACTTTATATTGGCCGAAAAGAAAACTACAAGGTTGCCTCGATCGATATCATCCTAGGCGTGGATGTCGTTTCCAAAATAATTCGCCATGGAATTTATGCCCGAATGGCTTTCCCACGGCGCAGAGCATGATATTTGGAATTTTCTTGTAGGGCCTACATTCTAAATGAATTATTCATGAATAATATAATATCTACACATTTTTATATACCTATTGAATTAAAAACCCAATGTTGAATTTGCTTACCACTCAAAAAATCTGAAGAAAAAAATGTGTCTCACTATTTACCAACATATTAAAACCTAAGCTAGTATTCTATATTAATGCCATTGTATTACTGTTGTAAAACTCAAGCTTTCAAACTTATTAGTATTTTTTTCTTTTGCTTATTTTCATTATGAGCCCAAAGGTATTGATTGTTTTTACAGCAAATACTGGATGTTTACGTCAAAAATGTAATCCCCTAATGTTTTCCTTTTTACCAAAGTAACCGCAATATCTTTGACAGCTACTTTTTGAGCAATATTGAAAAGAGCTACTTTCTGTCCTGCTTTTTCTGAAACTTTACTTTTCACTTTGTCATCATAGAATTTGCATTTATAGCTTTGGTAAGAAAACTGTTTGAAACCAAACAAAATCCCGAATTTAAAAAAAACTACTTCCATTCCGCTATGATTAAAATCAAGATTTAACAAAAAACTCTATATTTTGTTTCGGCTTTCTTGGAATTCTTACTGCCTGTCTAAGTGTCTAGCAAAACTTGCGCCACTGCGTTCCATATCCCGTCATTCCACGTGAACAAGAGGCTTTGTCATTTCTCAACCAATTTGCATAATACCAGCAATAATCACAACCAGCAGTAATATCCCTAAATCATCAATATCTACAATTCCAATATCTGGTAAACTATGATTAAGGTGGCGATTGAGTAACATTAAATTCTCCCATTATAAACCTCATATTGTCTATGGTGGCCAATGAACGTAAACAAACAATCACACCAAGCCACAAATTTTTCAGCTTCTTTGAATCGTTTCATTCTCACAACCAAAACAAAACCACAAACTTTTCAATGTAAAAAGATGGAAACCGTACGATTGCTGAAATGAACTTTGGCTATGCTTTGCCGAGTTGTTTCATTCACCATCCAAGCAAAACGAATTATTGGCAAACGTTTCCTGTGCGTTACGGTCAATGACACACTCAGGCACACACACACACACATGTGATTGCTTAACAACCCTATAAGTTAGCATCAGCATACCACAGTGAATTTTATCAACCACCAAACGTTTTTGATTTATTCACATGTGTTTAGTACTATTTCGTCTTCTATCTGCTCTTGTGGAGTTGAGTACTTTTCGCTTTCCGTTTTGTTCGTACTCACGAATGTAAACAAAACTAAACTAAACATCGAGCTTCGTCGACGTGGGTTAAGTTTTGTTTTGTTCCTATGGAAAATACGAAACGAAACAATTGGAAATGTTATTTAAAGTTATGCTTTTATTTTCTTTGGTCAAGAATATGTTGATTTTTCAGGTAAATTATTTGGTAATATTAGCAAATAAAACACAAGATTATACTGAATTAGTTCCCAACGTTTCGTCACTTTTTCGGCGACTTCTTCAGGGGAGGTTCGTCCATTTAAACAAAACATTAAAATTTTCATCAAATTAACCATAATTATGAACTTATAAATTACTTACAATATTTCCTTAAGTAGTGTTACATGGAATTTATATCTAAAAACATATAAGAACAAATAACACAACTTAAATGCATGTCACAGTGCGTTCATAATATTGCAACTCCATAACTACAGCTGATGTTGTCAGTATCTTCTTTCAAATTCATTGTTTTGTTTATGTTTTGTTGTATTCTTAAGCTTTCTTTCATTAGCCGTTTTCTCTCAGCTCCCTCTTTATCTAAAATTCTTACATTATCGAAATCGGGAGTGTGACCTGTATTCAAAATGTGTTGTAGAGTACTCTCTTTTTGTTTCTCAATGTCAAGTTTGTGTTCTGACAATCTTATGTACAGGACTCTTTTTGTTTCCCTATGTATATTTTGTCGCAATTTTCATTCTCCTTTCCTTTGCAATCTATTTGATAAACACATTATTTTGTTGTTCTTTTTCAATTAGTGCTTTGACATTCGTAAAGATTTTACTAACTTTGTTGCTGATCATTTTGCTGAGGTCAAATAGGACTGGAATATGCGTCACACCGTAAAAAGTTTTTCTTTCGTCTTTGTTAGAAGACGATTTAGTTAATTTTAGTTTACTTTCATTTTTGATTTTTGTCTTCATTCCATACATTAGAGGGGTAACGATTTTATTAGCGAAACTGTTATTTTTTAAAATGGTTGTGATTTGAGTTTTTTATATGGAACTGTTCGTCACTTATTTTCAAAATGTCAGGTTTTTTGCTGTGTTTAGTATTTGTGATTTCGGTTGTGTGGCATGATAGTTTAGTATTCTTCATCTACATACTTCGCAATGTATTTGATATTTATGTCCATTAGTTTGAGTTCAGCTAAGGCTTCGTCAAGTTAGTTATCTAGAACAACAGAGTAATTGACGAAGCCTTAGCTGAACTCAAACTTATGGACAGAAATATCAAATACATTGCGAAGTACGTAGATGATATGTTGGCAATAATTAATATGGACGACGCGAGTAAGATTTTAAGAACTCAATAAAATAGATTGCAAAGGAAAGGGGAATAAAAATTATAACAAAATATACATAGGGACAGCAAAAAAAGAGCCCTTAACGTAAGAATGTCAGAACACAAACTTAACATAGAGAAACAGAAAGGGAGTACTGCGTTAGCAAAACACATTTTGAATACAGGCCACACTCCCGATTTCGATAATGTACGAATTTTAGATAAAGAGGGAGCTGAGAGAAAACGGCTAATGAAAGAAAGCTTAAGAATAAAACAAAATATAAACAGAACAATGAATTTTAAAGAAGATACTGACAACATCAGCTGTAGTTATGGAGTTGCAATATTATGAACGCACTGTGATATACATTTAAGTTGTGTTATTTGTTCTTATATGTTTTTAGATATAAATTCCATGTAACACTACTTAAGGAAATATTGTAAGTAATTTATAAGTTCATAATTATGGTTAATTTGACGAAAATTATAATGTTTTATTTAAATAGACGAACCTCCCCTGAAGAAGTAGCCGAAAAAGTGACGAAACGTTGGGAACTAATGCAGTATAATCTTGTGTTTTATTTGCTAATATTACCAAAAGGTCAACAAGCTAAATAATTTACCTGAAAAATCAACAAATTCTTGACCAAAGAAAATAAAAGCATAACTTTAAATAACATTTTCAATTGTTTCGTTTCGTATTTTCCATAGGAACAAAACAAAACTTAACCCACGTCGACGGAGCTCGATGTTTAGTTTAGTTTTGTTTACATTCGTGAGTACGAACAAAACGGAAAGCGAAAAGTACTCAACTACTAAACACATGTGAATAAATCAAAAACGTTTGGTGGTTGATAAAATTCACTGTGGTATGCTGATGCTAACTTATAGGGTTGTTAAGCAATCACATGTGTGAGTGTGTGTGTGCCTGAGTGTGTCATTGACCATAGCGCACAGCAAACGTTTGCCAATAATTTGTTTTGTTTGGATGGTGAATGAAACAACTCGGCAAAGCATAGCCAAAGTACATTTCAGCAATCGTACGGTTTCCATCTTTTTACATTGAAAAGTTTGTGGTTTTGTTTTGGTTGTGAGAATGAAACGATTCAGAGGTGCTGAAAAGTTTGTGGCTTGGTGTGATTGTTTGTTTACGTTCATTGGCTACCATAGACAATATGAGGTTTATAATGGGAGAATTTAATGTTACTCAATCGCCACCTTAATCCTAGTTTACCAGATATTGGATTTGTAGATATTGATGATTTAGGGATATTACTGCTGGTTGTGATTATTGCTGGTATTATGCAAATTGGTTGAGAAATGACAAAGCCTTTTGTTCACGTGGAATGACGGGATATGGGACGCAGTGGCGCAAGTTTTGCTAGACACTTAGACAGGCAGTAAGAATTCTAAGAAAGCCGAAACAAAATATAGAGTTTTTTGTTAAATCTTGATTTTAATCAAAGCGGAATGGAAGTAGTTTTTTTTTAAAATTCGGGATTTTGTTTGGTTTCAAACAGTTTTCTTACCAAAGCTATAAATGCAAATTCTATGAAGACAAAGTGAAAAGTAAAGTTTCAGAAAAAGCAGGACAGAAAGTAGCTCTTTTCAATATTGCTCAAAAAGTAGCTGTCAAACGTTATGTTAGTAACAAGAAGATATTGCGGTTACTTTAGTAAAAAGGAAAACATTAGGGGATTACATTTTTGACGTAAACATCCAGTATTTGCTGTAAAAATAATCAATACCTTTGGGCTCATATTGAAAATAAGCAAAAGAAAAAATACTAATAAGTTTGAAAGCTTGCGTTTTACAACAGTAATACAATGGCATTAATATAGAATACTAGCTTAGGTTTTAATATGTTGGTAAATAGTGAGACACATTTTTTTCTTCAGATTTTTTGAGTGGTAAGCATATTCAACATTGGGGTTTTTAATTCAATAGGTATTTAAAAATGTGTAGATATAATATTATTCATGAATAATTCATTTAGAATGTAGGCCTTACAAGACAATTCCAAATATCATGCTCTGCGCCGTGGGAAGTCCATTCGGGCATAAACTCCATCGCGAATTATTTTGGAAACGACATCCACGCCTAGGATGATAACGATCGAGGCAACCTTGTAGTTTTCTTTTCGGCCAATATAAAGTTTGCAAAATTAGCTTTGATAGCCTCTGGGAGCGATTGTTTTGGAGTAATAGTGTCTATTATATTATTAACCCTTAAGGTCGCATCGATATTCTTGGCTTAAATCGCTTGGATATTGAGATGTTGGCGATAACGATCTGGGGTTCAGACATATCTAAATTTTGGACAATAGAGTCTGGGATTCTTCAAAGGCGAATTTGCTGGCTCCAGCATTTCTCTTAAAATGGTGCTGAAACCTCTTGACACCTGATTCCCACAGGCCATCCATATAAGGCACACTTGGTGGTATAATGTGCCAAGAGATATTTTGGTGGGAATAGCTGGATAGCACCGCATGGTGAGAAGTTTGGATGAATTCTTTGGCAAGCCCCGTGAGGCTCCGACAAATGTGGTTCCATTTTCTGAATGTAGATAGAGAGGAAAACCCCGACAGGACACAAACCGGCTGAATGCTGGTGGAGAAGCACACGAAGACACATACGTATCCCTTCATTGTGCAGCAACATCTCCCCTCGTATCTCATTTAGTCGAATGGACCTGCAAATTCGAGTCCTGTATTGGGATCTCTCCGCAGGTAAGGCTGCCATTAGTTGCTTTAGGCACTTGCGCTTATATAGGATGCCAGGTTTACACTTGTGAATAACCTTTTTTTATCAAGTTTTGGACTTTCAGACTCCAATATTGGATTCGGAATAATTCAGCTGATTTCATTTCATTTATTATAGATTACAATGCCAGTAAGTCTTTCAGACTGAAAATGCCAAACTCTGGACTTTCTTAGAGATGCTGGAATAGTTAGTTGTTGCGGTGAAATGGAAATAACTTTCTTCGAATTAGAAAGAATTTCCCCTCAGGATGATATGAAAAGAAAAGAGTGAAATAAAACAAAGATTTTTGAGGCGAAGGAATTGAATAATAGTGGAAGTTTATTTCAAGAAATTTGGTGGGTTTGAAAACTAATCTTACCAGGAACAACGATTATTTTTGAAGGTTAAAAGACAAGTGAAGTGAATAATGTTATAGTTCTTATAATATTATGGGAATATAATTGTACACTTGGAAAGTACAATATATTATACGCTTATAGGAACTTAGGTTCCGATGGGATGAACTAAGGTTCTTTTGGAATTTCGAAAGGACTTAGGTCCGGGAGAAGATTATTTACTTACGGTTCCTTTTGCTTCTGTAGTTATTAAAAGGGATCAGAGTTCGGAAATTCAACCTACATTGTTTTATTCAAATATTATAATTGAGTATTCAATGGTGTGATCCGTGCTGTTGTTCGTGAGGATGACAAAACCCGATAGGAAGAAGAAACCTAATGCTGACTAATGGCAGCCTTATCAGAAAAGGAACAACAAAAGCACGGATAAAAATCGTATACAATGTTGCCACTTAAATTTACTAAATAGTGGTAAATTGCTTCATAGTTGTATTCATTTAATTACATGATGATTATGCTAATGGAGAAACAATTGATATGCAATGAAATTCAAGAACAAATAATTAGCAATTCAAAAAAGATAGATAATTAAATCTAGTTATTTAAAACTAATGCGAAAATACATATTATTCAATTTAAAGGTAAACTGCTCTCTACATCCTCCCGCCTCTTGACGATAGTCAATCTTCGAGTGTTCCGTTTAAACGTTTCAAGGCCATTATTGCCTGCTGAAGAAGCCTGCGCTGCTTGAACATTTTGTTGGAACGCTGTACCACTATTGATAAATCTTGCCTCGGTTCTGGCCTTCGTGTTCTTTCTATGAATTATGTGCACTCATATGTTTTATGTGACCGAGCGAGGCAACTGAAGCAATAACCTAAGCGACGTACTTCTCTTCTTCTTGTCCCTATGTCCATTTCAAGGAATTGTCTATAAAAACGCAAGCAATGATAACGTTCACAAATGAGGCATTTATGTACTCTTGGATTACGTGGCGGCCTGTTAAATAAACGAAATTAATTAGTTAATGCTGTGGTACCACAAAATATCACGGAAGTGAATGTAAGAGAGTGTATAGAGGAACATGAGGCATGAGAATTAATGTTTGATTAGTGCTGATTGTTATCAGAGAAGAGAGGGCATAATCTTGTAATGTCTCTGGTTACAACACCTGTTGCAGTTCGAATATCTGCAACTCTCACCAGGCCGTCAACTCCATGATATACCTTTTTTATGCGACCTAGTTTCCACTCGCAAGGTGGAAACTGATCGTCCTTTACAACTACTAGTTGATCTTGTTTGACATTTTCCATGGGGGATTGCCATTTGTATCTACTCTTTGACTACTCTTTGATGTACTCATCTTTCCATCAGCGAGCAAATTGGTGCTGTTGGGTTTTAAGTTTTTCATATCTATCGTATAGAGTTAAATCATCGGAAAATTTTTAGGCTAAAGCCACGAGTGTTGCTCCTCTTAAAAAATGTCCTGGTGTGAAAGCTAGTAAGTCGTGAGCATCGTCTGTCATTGGTGATAAAGGGCGTGAATTAAGAACTGCTTCAATGCGTGTGAGTAAAGTATAAAATTCTTCAAATGTATATCTATGGTTTTGAGCAACTTTTTTAAAGTGTGACTTAAAGGATTTGACGCCTGCTTCCTACAGACCTCCCATGTGTGGTGCGTTTGGTGGGATAAGCGACCACTGAAGTCCTTGGGGAGCATACTTTTTAATTACATCTTCGGCAGAATTATTTAGAAATTGTGCGAACACGTATCGTAATTTTCTTTCTGCTCCGATGAAGTTCGTGCCATTATCTGACATTACCTTTAGAGGTAACCCTCGGCGCACAACGAAGCGAACAAATGCTGATAAGAATGACTCGGAAGAGAGACTTGAAGAAAGTTCCAAGTGAATTGCCTTCTCAGATTTGATGTCTTGGTAGAAAATGGACCAGCGAAGTCTAAGCCGGTAAATAAAAAAGGAAGACAAAATGTACTGCGCTCTGAGGGAAGAGCCGCCATAATTTGAGATTGTAATCTATGCTTGTTTATGGTACACGCTTTGCCATTTCTAATACATTTTTTATTGATGATCGCAATTGGGAAATATAGTAGTCTTCGCGAATTGCTCTGAGCATCAAACCGTTTTCAGCGTGAAGTAAAAATTGTGAATAAAGGTAAGATACAATTTGCAATATTCGGAGTCTTTATGTATTATTATGGAATGACGTTCGTTGTATGATAGGTTTGAGTTGGTGATTCTTCCATTTGCTCGTATAATGCCTCGATTGTCAATAAATTGGTTCAAGGAAAACAGTGAACTTTTCTTGTGAACTGTATGAGATTGTGTAAGTCCTAAGTATTCCTTATTATAATGCAGTTTTTGTGTTAATTGAATTGTTAATTATTTTATTTCAACGAACTCATCACGAGATATAGTGCGAGAGGAGTAAGTACAAATTTTCCGAGTGGATTTATAGAATCTAAATATATACGCAATAACTCTAATAGCCTTATCCCATCGAGAGAAACGTTTAAGGATATCTTCTTCATATGCTGTATTGTGAAATACTTCTATTTAGCGTGCTTCTGGTGGATTTTCGTTGACTTCGATTGGGATGGGCCCATCTTCAGGGGAAACTTTGCAGCCATTGCGCATCATGCCACCATAGGTAATTGTGTATGAGTTCGGATGGGGTACATCCGTGAGATCCGAGATCTGCTGGGTTATCGTGTGACCGCACATGGCGCCAGGGAGTGTTACCAACATTACGAATAATTTTTGCAACCCTATTAGCTACATATGTTTTCCAAGTGTGTGGGGGTTTGTCTAACCAGCTTAGCGTAATAGATGAATCGCTCCAGAGAAAAACTTCCTAATTATGCAACGGCAAACTAGCAGTCATATGCTTAATCAGAGCTCCAGGCGGGGTAAGCTTATAGGATCGATTGGAGCCACTTTAGTTTTAGATACTAGTAGTTGGGTATGAACGGAATTGCCTAGACTTACCCTGAGATAGACAGATGCACAGTAAGCCTTTTCAGAGGCATCGCAAAATCCGTGTATCTGGGAATCGCACGAGGGGGAGAAATTTATCCAACGAGGGATTTGGAACTGAGAAATTCCTGCTAGAGACGCAGAAAATTGGTTCCACATTTGCAACGTGACTGACTTAACGTTCTCATCCCATTGTGTTCCTTCTATCCACAATTGTTGTAGCATGATTTTTGCCACTATTATGATAGGCGAGATCCAACCAGCTGGATCAAAAATTTTCGAAACAATAGATAAGATTTGCCTTCTTTCGATTGTGGTAGTTGGAGATGGGGTATCTACTTTGTAGGAGAAAATATCATGCATGGCATTCCATTGAACACCCAATGTTTTAGTGCCGCTAGTTTCATTAAACTTTAAGAATTTGGAATCCAAAAAATTTTCTGTGGAAACTGAATTAAGAATTTCTGGGTAGTTAAAGGTAATTTTTTTCAAAGGAAACCCTGCAGATTTTAACATTGCAATTAGTTGAGATAGAGAATCAATCGCAGCATCTGGATTATGAGCTCCAGAGAGAACATCATCGACGTACATTTCCTTTTTAATAATTTGAGTAGCTTGGGGATACAATTCCATGGAGTCTTGGGCCAATTGAAGTAAAGTTCTTATAGCAAGGTAAGGAGCGCAATTTACTCCAAATGTTACGGTTTTTATCGCATAATCTTTTATGGTGGAAGTAGGAGTGGGACGCCAGAGATATCTTTGAAAATTAGAATCGTGGGGATGAACGAGTATCTGTCTACATCTTCTCGATATCCCCATTAAACACATATTTGTAGAAACGCCAACGCAAAATTAATGTTAGTAAATCAGATTGAAGGGTGGGACCTACGGTCAAAATGTCATTGAGAGAATTTCCAGAATGATTCTTTTTGGACGCGCACAAGCAAAGTCAACAAAAACTGCCTGTAACTTTCGCGAATTCGTTGCAAATGACCCCATATTCTCTTGTCCGATAGGTTAAAAAAATATAAACATAAAATTCACGAGTTTATAAAGAAAAACCAAAAATTGCAATAGTGTCAAAAAATCCTAATATGGTCCGAAATGGCGCGATTTGAGAACAAATTGGTCCAGAATGCTTTGATAATGATTTTATGTTAGATTACAAAAAAATACAAATTTTAATGAGAAGCAAATATGTTGTTATGACAGATACAATTAAAAAATGCTGTTAGCGCTTCCAACGCTAAATTAAAGTTATCACCACACAATTTTCTAACTATCCCCGCTGCTTGGCCTTTAACTTTTAGACGGAGATGATAAAGTTTCTGTACCGAGGATAGTTTTGGATGTTCAATATATACCGCTGTGAACATATCTCGGAATGAGGACCATTCCTTATATCCGCCTTGAAATATTTCGGTGTCACAGGGTGGTACTTTAATAGAAGCGAAATTGTTCTCATGTTCGGGATTTTTGGAGATAGACTTGTTCTCGGGAGGAGCAACTAATGCCTTTCGAACATCAAGAAGTTTAGCTTTGCATAGGTGAAAACTCTTAGTGCATGTGTCATATTTTTCTTGTGCGGATTCTTTGAATGTATCATCAATATCTTTCCTGTTATTTGTGAAAACTTTCCTGTACGATTTTTGAAGATTTGCCCATCTTTCATTGAGATCTTGCAGAACAACATCTAATGAAGAATCGGTATGATTTGAAATGCGAATTTTTTCAAGGAATGACGTGAACATGATCAGATCATCCGAGTCAAAAATAAACTCGCCTTGTAAATTTTCCATTTCGATTTAAAAATTGTAAATAAATGTAGGGAAAACGATTTTAATTCGTTGGGAACCCTCGATGTATAGAAATTCGTTCTATATGAGTATATATTCTGAGCTATATATTGCAAACAAATCTTATACCCGTTGTAAATATGTGGGTTGAATAAAGGAGAAGTTCAAATAGTACACAGCAAATCGCTCACAAAGAAGAAATCGTAAACATACACGAGTGCAGCAAATACAAAGAAGAGAGACCTAGAGTTTTTTTTTTCAGAAAAAATATGTATGTATATATATATTTCAAATTAAGGCAGGAAATATAGTTGTGTGATTTCTAGTTTCTAACGACAGACAAGATTTTAATAGTAGTTTGCTTTCAGGTTTGCCAAAGAATTTTATTTTCAAACTGTACGAGAGCAGAGTTTAAAATTTTCAACTGATGAAAGTATGTGCTGAAAGAATTTTGGTTCAAACAATTGTTTACCAATCGTAAGATTAGATTTACCTTAAAGTTGAGAAAGGGTTTTAAAATGAACAGAGTGGAACTGAGATTGCTTCATCACTCAAAAAAACCAACAACTTCTTTCTAGTTAGGGAAATTAAACAGATAAAGAGTAGCGCCGAGTTCAATATAAATAATAGCTAACATCAATGAGATTATATTGGCATCAGACACTTAAAAATTATAACAAATTTCTAACCATTAACGAATGTGTTTCAATAGTTGAGGTTCAAGTTTTAACGTAGATAAAATCAAACACATAGAGCATCAGTGAGAATGCTTTCCCATCAAATACTCATGAAAACCAAAGCAAAAGTTTTTTTCAACTGTAAAGCATCTCTCCTTTCACAGGCAAAGAAAAGAACTAGATAAAGTGTGGAGTTTTGTGTAAAGCTTCTGTTGACAAAAGCATTAGACGATAAAGTTTAAATTTCTTGTATCTCTTTTTGTTGTGGTTTAAACCCTATGTTTGTAGTTTTAAGCAAATTTTATCTCAACGCTGAGATAATTGTCGGCGTAAATTTTCAATTGATTTTCGGAAAAGGTAAATATTTATAAAAATATTATCTTTTTGGTAATTAGTTTGATGTTTTTGTAGAGTTGTGATCCGCTTTTAAAATGCTTGATGTGGTAAAAGATTCACAATCAAATTTGAAAGCTTTCAATATAAATTTTATCTATGAGGAGATAAACGTATTTGTTTTTTAAAGATGTCGTTTTGGTTCAGTTATCAGTATGCGGATATTTATTTTATTTAATTTTTTTTAAGAATTATTTTTTCCAAACTACGCCCGATAAATTTTTTTACATTTGAATGAGTTGTTTTTTTTTCAACTTTGCTATCAAATTTTACTTTCAAACTGTGAACGAGAGCAAAGTTTCAAATTTTTACTTGATGAGGGTACGTGCTGGAAAAGTGTAGGCACAGCAAATTGCTTACCAATAGTAATATTGGATTTACTTTTTAAAGGCTGAGAAAGATTGAAATGTTCTTTGCCGTTGGGGTGTAGTGGTAAAAAGATATTCAAATTTCTCTCTCTAAGAATGCTTCTACAGTCATAAAAATCAAAACTTTTTGCCACTGAATAAATTCTTTCCAATAGTTTGGATTCTCTCTTTTCAATAGGCAGAGAAAATAAGCAGACCACGAAAGTTTTAAAGAAATAATAGCTAGCTAGAGATGCAAATAAATAAAGCACTGACTGCCACTGACTAAATTCTTCCCAATAGTTTGGATTCTCTCTTTTCAACAGAGAAAATAAGTTGTCAACGAGAGTTTTAAAGAAATAATTGCTAGCTAGAGATGCAAATAAATAAAGCAAACTCATAAAGCATCACTGAGAATGTTTTCACAACAAACACAGGAACCCCCAAACAAAATTTTTTTATTCTCAGATTAAACTGTCTCCAGGTGGTTGGCTTCTCTCCTTTCACAAGCAAAAGAAAGAACCGGATAAAGTGTAGGGTTGTGAGTAAACAGGCTAATAAACAAAAATTCCTGCTGACAAAGCATCAGATGATAAAGTGCAAGTTTCAGAGATAAACGTTTTTTATCTTATTTGTTTTGAAGGACTAGTCTTGTTGGTTTGAGCAAATTCGATCTCAACGCTGAGATAATAGTAAGTGTAAGTTCGTCCCTTTTTAACAAGCTTTCAACTGGGCAAACAAAAGGTTCAGTTCGGTAGTTTCTGTTAAATTGTGATCAGCTTTTAGAATGCTTCATGCGGTAAAAAGATTAACAATCAATTTGCAGAGCTTTCAATATAATATCCTCGATATAAATATTATCTAAGACACGTTTTTCAAAAGATGTCGCTTTGATTTAATTACCAGTGTGCGAACACTTATCACTGGGGTAAGAGATTACTTCGTATTTGATAAGTACTAGAGTATATAAAACTTTATAAAAATCCGATAAAAAGATTTTACATTTGACTTGTCTGTACAATGGATAGTTGAAACTATTATACCCAGTATAACAGTTGCAAATATAAAACTTGTTGTTGTTGTTAAAGTTCAAATGACGTGGTTATGCGTTCAAAGCAATGTTGGGTATACGATTTTAAAATAACGAACAGAGTAAATTTGGACTTACGGTTCTCCTTGTGTATTAATCGGTGCCGTTTGTTACTTTGGTGTGTTGCGTTCAAAATGAAAACTCTTTAGTCCGGTCAAAATAGACATGCGTATATGGGGGAAATAGCAAAAATTCCCACAAAGCTGAATTTTGGTAGAGGGCTAGGGTTGGCCATTAGAAACAACGTCCTAAAAGTCCCCATTGATCCCATGTGTGCAAAACAAGTTATTCGGGGTCAAAGGTCATTTTTGGAGGCATTATTCGGTTGTTTTTTAATTTTTCTCAAAAACGGTAAGACTTAGCAAAAGCCGGCTAAAGTAAAAGTTGTTGATTCAATAATTGTCTACAAGAGTGGTCTTTATGATTCTTAAAAAAGACTTAACATTTTCGAGATATCGCGATCTAAAGGTCAAATACAAAATTAGCCGCGTAAGTGCATTGTGAGGCGAACCGGTTAAAGTAACGACACTATATGTTAGATACTTCCGTAAGCTTTCAAACGATATCCACTTTGCAGTAATCGGTTCAGTAGAACCGGGTCTAACCCGGTTTTTAAATTTGGCCTTTCTGGTCGAATAACCGGCGAACCGGATCCGCAACCGTTGAAAATTATACATTTCCGTAATCAGCGCAACAATCCCTACCTTCGGACAAAACTTGAAAAAAATCGGAGAGTTTTCGTTGGGGTCGTTCCCGTTGGGCTTTCTATTATACATGTGGGTTAAATGGGCTATTTTTGCATAAAATGACTCTAACATAGAATAACTCTACTAAACACCCTCCGATTTTATTGGAATTTTTTTTAAGAAGATAGCTATAATTTCGCTCTTCAAGAAAATATATATTTTTTGGGGGACATACCCGATTACTTCGCTTATTTTAGCAGGTTCGTCTGAATATGTGCATATTTCCCTTATAAGTGCATAAAATCATGTGTTTTTTAGAACAGCTATATCTCAAGAATGGTTCCTTCTAGGGAAAAAATTATTAAGGTCAAACTTGTAGGTAATTTTTCTGTCTACAATATTTACTTTAGTCACTTTTTGATTAGATCAAACGTTTTCAAAAAATAAATCCGAAAACCTAAAAACCTATAAAATTTGACCTTTGACCCCGAATATTTTTTTGCACACATGGGATCGATGGGGACTTTTAGGACATTGCTTCTAATGGCAAACCCTTGCTCTCCACCAAAATTCAGATCTGTGGGAATTTTTGCTATTTCAATGTCTATTTTGACCGGACTACTTGTATTACTGTTGTTTTATGGTTAATATTCCAAATGTTTCCCTGGTGGCAGGGTTTGATGGTTCGAAACTATGATCAACGGTCTCCGCGACTATTGATGTTAAAGTTCTAACAGATGACGTTGATGTTCCGTGTTAGGGATGGATGGTGACTTTAGATATGTTGTGAAATATTGTTTGGTTTGCAAACAAGCTATCATCTAGATGTTGCATGCAGTTTGATTGCTGTTCTTTTGAGTTAGCTTGGCAGTTAAAAACTTTAGCTAATGTCCTGCAAGCGCTCTTTAATTTTTCTAAAATGATGAAGTTTTAGAGAAAACGTTTATTTATTGAATAGAGAATAGTTGTTGCTTTTGCAATTTTCTATGATTTGTTAGGGGGTTGAATCAAAAGAACAACTATTCTGTTATTTTGTACTAAAAATTGAAAAGTCGAGGATTAGTACTCACGCAGCGAACCTTTTTTGGTTTTATTTGTGACAGATGCATCAAACCTTTAAATTTTTGGTGACAAGAATTTGATTGCAGATTTATCTTCCTTTTGTTGTTGGGCTCTGTTCCCATAAGTGGTATATGTTTATCTTGCAATGGATTCTTGATGTTGTTTTTGTGTTATTTCACAGTGAAGAATTGTCCCGATTCTTTGAGCTGGTGGTAGAGGGTTAGATGTTTTTGTTGCCAACAACAAGATGTTGTTTTGTTCCTTTTTTATTTTGAACCAGAGACTGCAAACAGGTAGCGGAGGAGACGCAGTGATGGCGGCGAAGAATTCTGCTGACACCTTGCAAATGCGAAAACACTTAACACCTATTGCAAACAGCATATTATGGTGGAGCTATTCTTTAATTCGCTCTTCGCTCCAGGGAAATTGTTATGATGGTCGTTGGTGGTTTCCACAGACCGATCAACGACAATTGTGGATGAGTCACTCAAATGCTTGGTTTACCGCTTAGGAGAAGAGGGAATTATGGTGGCAAAAACAATGTTGTTATTAAGTATTGCAGCTGAGAATTTTGCTAACAACTTGCCAAGGCGGAGGAGAGACTCTTGATGGATACACAAACCGTTGTTGCTTTCCTTACAATTTGTTGCTGTAAAAGATTATTCTTGTTTATCCCAATTACTTGCTGTCTCCCATAGACTGTCGGTAGTGGCTTTCAACAATAATTGGCGGAGGAGATACCAGGATGATTGATACTTTTCGGTGTCAACCGAATACGGCGCGCTCTAGAAAGAGAATTTAGGGAACTTTAACATTGAGACTTTTGTTGTTTTTGTTCGACGTTGTCTATTGAAATCAATAATACGTTTTCATTGGATGGAGCTTACAGCTTGCAGATTTTGTTTATTACCATAAATCAGGAATTGTTAAAAATTGTTCTTGTCGATTTTAGACCCTGTTTGCGCAGAATGGTGGCTTCAACGTAACCGGTGGTAGGACAGTTGAACTACTGGCAGGCTCTGTCACAATTTACCATAAATAACCGCCTCTGTTGGAACCTGTTCCGAGCTGTCTTCGCAGTGTAGAAACTGTTGCTGTAAAAATGTTTCGATTGTCTTAAACTGGGGTTATTTATTTTTTCGTTAGTTTTGTCTGTGGCAGTTGGCTTGCGGGTATTAATTTTTGATTTTTACGTAGCAATTCCTGTGTTCTTACGTGATATGCCTATTGTTTTTAGCAATGTTTGTTCCTTTCCTGTCCACTTAGAGGATTGACTGAAATTTGTGTGAATATGCTCCTAAAGGTGTTCCCATGTGTTTTTGTTTTCTCAGAAGCATATGACTTATAACGTTAATTATGTTTTGCTTTCCTTTGGACGCAAGAAAAGTAATAGGCAATTTCATTAGTTGAGTAGAAAAAACGCAGTAAACTTTCAGAATAATTTATGCAACGAAGATTTTTTTAACAAATAGAGGGAAAATGTACAATATTCTTTTCATTTTAATTAACTTGTTGCGATTTTCTCTTCTTTCTTTTCCACGTTTGAGCAAATGCACAAATGCAAGTGTCAAAATACAAATCAATCACAATAACATCGATCGTGTTACCGGACTATCACAAGTATGAAATTTGTAAGAGAATGATGATAATTTGTTTGACGATAAATCTTCTGTCGACAATTTGACAAATTAATTGCAAGTCAATTAATTTTATTTTATTTTGTAGGAAATTCGAGTGAAATATAAATTTATAGGTTGGTTTCAGTAAATTCTCGAAGGACCATGAATAATGTTATAGTTTTTATAACATTATGGGAATATAATTGTACACTTGGAAAGTACAATATATTATACGCTTATAGGAACTTAGGTTCCGATGGGATGAACTAAGGTTCTTTTGGAATTTCGAAAGGACTTAGGTCCGGGAGAAGATTATTTACTTACGGTTCCGTTTGCTTCTGTAGTTATTAAAAGGGATCAGAGTTCGGAAATTCAAACTACATTGTTTTATTCAAATATTATAATTGAGTATTCAATGGTGTGATCCGTGCTGTTGTTCGTGAGGATGACAAAACCCGATAGGAAGAAGAAACCTAATGCTGACTAATGGCAGCCTTATCAGAAAAGGAACAACAAAAGCACGAATAAAAATCGTATACAATGTTGCCACTTAAATTTACTAAATAGTGGTAAATTATTTCATAGTTGTATTCATTTAATTACATGGTGATTATGATAATGGAAAACAATTGATATGCAATGAAATTAAAGAACAAATAATTAGCAATTCAAAAAAGGTAGATAATTAAATCTATTTATTTAAAACTAATGCGAAAATTCATATTATTCAATTTAAAGGTAAACTGCTCTCTACATGAAGTTTAATTACAAGAAAGAAAAAGGGATCCCAGTAGGGAAAGAGAACATTGGCATTTACTACCTAGAGAGAGATGCAAATTTAGAACGAATGAAATAAAATTTAGGCATCGAAAATAGGGTTAGCAGAACAGTTAACTTTGACGTTAACATAATCGTGTCCCTTGCAGGAACTGCAACTAACGGAAAATAATAAAAAATAGCACTTGCACTCTAGGATGGAATTAATGAATGAATGATTTTATGAATAGACAGTGTTTCCACTGGAGCAACGCTTACTATGGAATACACCAGGTGAGAGAGTACGGGCGTACCTTTAGCTATTCGCATAGTAACGTGCCAGTTTGTAACGTGAAATCATGGGTGTGGAATAGAATTCGTTGAATGAACAGGAATTTTGCGGTAAATTTTCTCGATGTCCTCGTTGAACACATATCGCAAGAGACGCCATTTGAGCAGTAATGTGGTCAAATCAGATTGCAACACTGGACCTGTGAGCAAAACGTCATTGAGACTTTGACCATTGGACGTATCCGAAGAAGTATTAAAGACCACGCGAACCTTAGTGGTCGAACGCTCTGATTTAATGGCAGCGTGATGCGGTAAATAAGAATGGCGAGAATCATTATCTGGATACGGAGACGGAACTGGAACCATGTGTTTCAACTGAACGTACTCATTGAGTACCTAATCATATTCCTTTTTTAAATCTGGATTACAGAGTAGACGAATTTCGTTGCGAAGGAATTGTGTTACAGCTCTTGAACGGGATTGTCCAATATCCATCTTCTCTGGGAAACCTTGTTTTCAAGGAAAGCCCACAACATGCCGACCACCTTCAATTCCCTCTGTATTAGAAACATAGAGCTTCTGACAGTACTTATCAGAGGCTGAAGGAGACTTTTTGCCAGGAAGGTTTTCTGCGCCATAGAAATTACAAATCTCTTTATCTAAAGTAATCTTACAAATGTTTGAAATTAGAGTAGATGGAGGAAAAGAATTAGGAATAGGGCCAGTGAGGATCCATCCAAATATGGTTTCTTGACCCATTAAAGTGCCGCAAATATCTCGCATTACCCCAGCGTGCATAATGCTAGGCAAGAGGTCACCGCCTATCAAAATGTCGATGTTTGAACATTTGTAGAAGTGTAGATCAGCCAGTTTAATCGGAGGGAGTTGAGAGAATAGAGATGACGGTAATGTATGGGAAGGCATATTTCCAGACAAATGCGGAAAAATAAAGGCTTGTGCGGAAAGCTGAACAGAATCATCAAATCGAGAGGACAACACAACAAAACATATTTATTTATTTATTCATATTTGTATAACATAAAGCCTTAAAGGCCAAATAATTTGTATACATGACAAAGACTACCTGAGTTTATATATTATATAATTCAAAACTTATATCAAACAATAAATTTTCTAACAATTTTTTCAATTTATTCAATTTACACGAAATACTCTCGTAATCTTGGCTCCCCAGCCAAAAAAAAAAATTCTTAGAACAAGATAAATTTTGTCCAATGAGCTATAACTCGATTTATGTAATATAATAATAAAAACAAAATTAGTTTTGAGATAGGGAATGGAAATGCCTAAAAATTTTTAAGCGGAATGCATTATTGCTGTGAGAGAAAATTCGCAGTTCTAGCGGTAAAAAATTCCAACAACGTGCTACTCTGACGATAAATGATTTTGCAAAAATATTCTTCCAAATCATAGGAATGAAAAATTGAGGATTTCTAGAAGAACGCGTAAAGACGAAGGTTCTTCTTTTTATTTTTTGCACGGAAGCAGCTGGAGAATTATTAAGGCCAGAAATCTGAACATTTGTAAGCTGATAAGGAATGTTTAGTTTGTTGAAGAATCGTTCAGATATGAATGTACCTTGAGAACCAGAATCTAGGAGTACACGAGCGTGATACGACTCTCCTAAGCGCAAGACATTCACCAACGCCGTTCCCAACAAAACACCCTGAGAACTTGAAGCGAAACAGCTTTGAATTGCACCACTCCCTGAACTTGTGGACTGTATAGGATTCGGAGAAAACGGAATGGAGTCTGGACTTAAAATCGCAGAGTTCGCGGGTGGATTGGAGAGGTGACTGACTGATGAACGATCATGAAGCATAGTGTTGTGCCGCCTCTGAGACTCCAAACAATTATTGTTGCTGGTACAGTTTTTAATATGGTGAGTTTTTGAAAAGCAGTTTAAACAAAGGCCTTACTTCGTTATTTCAGCCACACGCTGTTTAACATCCATCGCAATGAATCTAGGACATTTTCGAATTATATGAATGGATTCCGTACATAAAGGACATTTACGAGCCGTAACTTTGTATGAAAGGAGCTGAACTTCGAACTTTTAGAATTGGAATTAGGTTTATGGTCATCTGACCTCGGATGATTGCGCATCTCTGAAACGGATTCAAGCGTACGATGCCGATTCGTAAGGGAAGAATCAAACTCAGTCCACTTGGCAATGGCGGTCTTATCGATTTGAACAAAGGAAAACGAATATTGGACCCCAACTTTTGACGTCGATATCGTACAGAGATAACGCAGCAATACAAAAATTTACGTCGCGCTGCAATGATTGAATTGCCCTCGCGGTCTCGGATTTAATAAATGGAAGATTGAATAGAACTTTTAATTGGCCATTAACAAGAATTTTTGTTTTCGAAACGATCGCACAAATTTTTCCAAACGAGTTGAAAACCTTGATTGTTCAAAGGTGAACTTTGAACTATATCCCTCGCTTCACCTTTAGTCTTTTGGATTAAATAAAACAAACGTTCAACTGGACTGGGAACGGAATTATTAATGTACACGGCCGTGAACATGTCTCGGAAAGTCGGCCATGACACATAATCCCCATTGAAGACTTCAATATCACATGGAGGTAGGTTTAACGAATAATTAGAACTGTGATCGTGAGATACACTCGACCTGGGACTCTGGGGCGGAGGCGAAACAGAGGGCCCTTTGGGAACTGTCTGACTCTGGAAATCTTCAGACAGCTGAGTCAGGCGGCCCAAGCACTCACAATAAGTGATATAGGCGCTATTGTAGTTCGCTTTGAACGTTTCAAGCTCTGAAGCAGCTTCTGCACCTTCTTCCTGTTCTTCATCCTCCACATTTTGTTCTTCGTTATCACGATCGGACATGAATCCCTCATATGCCGTCTTGATCTCTGCCCTCATGGACTTAACTTCAGAAATGTGGATCTTTATGAAGTGGAAAGACGTTAAGGGAATATTACCACCGACCACATTGGAATTAAAGGTTTTTAAATCGGCCAGTAAAAGTTGAAGAAAAGACTTAAAAACTTGAAACACAGTAAGAATTGGAACTATAAAAAGTCGAGAAAAATATGAATTCGCACGAGTTTAGTTGAACAAATACTAACATTCTCGCTGCAAAAAAGAAGAACGAAAGAAATAAAATAATCAAGGATTGGAAAGAAATAAAATTATGATATTTTAAACACTTATTTATCGAAATAAAAATAGAAAAAATTTATAAATGAACATAAAGAAAGAAAATAATAATTTGAAATAAAATAATAGAATATTCCACCAAATTAATATTTGAAATTGAATTGAAAATGTGGAGAGTTCTTTGAAAAGTAATTGCAGAAATTTACACTTTGAATATGGAATACTGTGCGTTGAAAAAAAAGAAAAATCCAATTGCCGTCGGCAAAACGCACTTGAACACAACACTGAATTAATGCACTATTGTTCACTTTTTGAATATAAAGCACAAACATACCTTGTTCTTTGATGCTTTATGGAACAAAAAAGATGATGCCTGGGAATTTTTCGCAACAGCTGTCCAAATATCCGGTACGAATGGACCAAAAAAAAGCCAAACTCTGGACTTTCTTAGAGATGCTGGAATGGTTAGTTGTTGCGGTGATATGGAAATAACTTTCTTCGAATTAGAAAGAATTTCCCCTCAGGAGGATATGAAAAGGAAAGAGTGAAATAAAACAAAATGTTTGTAGGCAAAGGAATTGAACAATAGTGGACGTTTATTTCAAGAAATTTGGTGGTTTTGGAAACTAATCTTACCAGGAACAACGATTATGTTTGAAGGTTAAAAGACAAGTGAAGTTTTTTTACAAGAAATAAAATGGGATACCAGTAGGGAAAGAGAACATTTGCATTTAGTACCAAGAGAGATATGCAAATTTAGAAGGAATAAAATAAAAGTTAGACATTGGAAATAGAGTGACCAGAAGAGGTAACTTTGATGTTAACACAGACCAAATTCAGCATTGCATAGAATACAAAAATTCAGCATTTGTTCATGACCAAATATAATTCTTTAAGGAAAATTATTTTGATAATACTTATTATTGAAAAAATATAAGATAAAAGTATCAAAAAAAAAAATATATATATATATAAATTAATAAAACCGGGGCGGTTTTTATGCCGCCTGTCTTTACTGATACCAATTTGCGACTAAAATACTTAAATCTATTTAACTCTAAACGGTCACGCCACTATTCATACGATGAGCTGGGAACGTTGATGAGCATTTGAAGGCTTGAGAATGCGTTACAGTTGTTTATGCTAGCTCATGTTCCATATTTTGGCTGCGTGTGTTGTAACCTGATCCGTTGTTATTGCATTAACTGACTGTGAGAAGGATTTATAGTGTGTAAGCATTTATTATGTTGTGGGAACAATTATGTTGTTAACTCCTCCCCCTTTTAATCCACGCGTCCACGTGTGGAAGTTTTATTTCTTGTGGAGTCAGAAGAATGGCAGGCTATGAATATTTTTTTTTTGTCTTCGGGTTCTTTTTCTCTTCATCTTCACAATGGGCCTTATTAGATTGTGGATCTTCTCTGTTTGGGGACTCAGGAATGGTTTTTGGCTTTTCGGGGAAAACAGAGTTTTCTGGTTTTGTAAAATGAAAAAAATTTCAGGGAACATATTATCAAAAAACCAATTAATGATAGTAATAAACACAGCGGAACTACACCAATAATCATGTTAATGTTGTCTTTCTCTCTTAAATCGTTCAACAAATGGGTGTTGTTTAAATACATCTGATTAACAAGCTCCAGTGAGAGTATTTTCTTTTGGTTCATGATTTTCATAGGTTGGACTAAAGCTGGTAGAGGTTTCAGGCCTGACATCTGGGAAGAGTTGTATGTTTTATTGTTGAGCTGAACAGTTGAATTGTAGTAGTAGAAAACGTACCATAATGTTGAGTTGTCAGTTATAACTTCTCCGGCATATTGGTTGAGCATTATAACGTTATCATCTATTTCTTCTATCTTTGGGACGTGATCATTGTTAGTTGTAGTACAAGTTGAGTGTTGGCTGTTGACCAGTTTTGGAATGCAATTAGAGTTTGTGATATCAATAAGTTGTTTTGTTTCGCAAATATTTAGAGAATTATAAGTTTTACAATTTTCTTTAAGTCCAAAATTTTTTTGTTTGCATTCAACAATATAATCAAAATCTATTTTCAAAAATTTTTCTCCATTTTTTAAAGGTTATATTAATTTCTTCATAGAATTTTCTTCATTTGTCGTTGGAATACTTATGATATAAATTACATGTAGTCCTTCTGAGGCAATTTTAACCTTAGAGAAATGTAATAATTCATCAATACTACTGAATGGGATATTTTCCTTATCAAATATGTTATTTATTGTTTCTATTTCAATGGACGATAAAATAAAGGAATTTACAACGTTAACTTTGGCCAGATGGATTGCTAATTCAACATTTTCAATTTCATCCTTTAATATTTCGAGCTTGTATTTGAATTCGATTATTTTTTAATTTTCTTGATAGTCTTCTGATTTTATAATTTTAATTATTTCATTCGACATATTGGTAAGTTGATTAATTTTTTCTATTGACAATTTATTAATTATTATTTGATTTTCACTATTAATTAGGGTATTATCAATTTTTTTCTGAACTATTTCAAAGTCGTGGCGGTACCAGTCAGCCATTTCCTAGCTGTTCCAATAAAATCTAATGATCCTTTGGTTCTTATTCTAGGTTTGATTCTTGAGATATGTGATTTGATTTGGGATATGGTAAAGGAAAAGTATGGGATTAGGGGATGACGACTGCTGTTTCTTAAAATGGTATCTTCAAATTGACAAACTATATACTCATAATTTTGCAGATCGATAGTGTGGACTATTTTGAATGATCCCGTTTGAATTTTTGCTAGACCTGCGTACATGGTTATTAATTTAGAGTTAGAATAATCCAGTATTTGCACTTCGGCTCTGCATAATAGTAGCAGTAATGGTACTCTGCAATGTATAAAGTAAATAGCGATTAATTTCTAATGTGACTTTTGTGGACGACTCGTACGCTGTCAGTTATTACTGTAGAATTTCTATTTTCTTTCATTATTTCCTCCTTGTATCTTTCTGACAATTTGGTACCTAATCGCCTGTTAACTTTTACAAAAATTTGCTGTCCTGGTAAATATTCTTTTGCTTCGGTCTTCCTTTTATTGTGGTAATTTATATCATTTGCCTGTTTTTTTTTTTTTAATTTGTCAATATTTGAGAGTCACGTGCGGTCATAACTTCCTGGAGAAAAATCGACAGTCCTACCGAAAAATAAGTCAACTGTTTTCTTTCCAGTAGTCGAATGGATTGAATGGTTGTACTCATTAACGGCCTTTTCTAAGAGTTCTTCAAAGTCACGACAAATTCCCTCAGCTTTATTACACCTTAAAAGTTCGGCTAATGTTAAATGGAATCTTTCGATTTGACCATTCGCTTCACTCCTATATGGTGGACATGTAAATACATCGATACCTAGTTCATCTTTCATCATAAACATTATTGTTGCGGAATTGAATTATCTTTCGTTGTCTATCACAACGGTTTTTGGTACACCAAAATAAAATAACAGATCTCGAAGTGGTCTCCGTACGTCTTCGGTAGATTTCCCTTTAAGAATTCGAACTTGAGCTAATTTTGAAAATTTGTCTATGGATGTTAAAATTAGTTTTTTATCTGTTGAAAAAATATCTATGTGTATGACTTGACCCGGATACGTGGGGATCGGGGTTTCTTTTAGTTTAGGTTCATTTGGATGCCTCTCGTACTTATTTCTTTTACAGATAGAACAAACAGTTTTACTATTCTCTATACCTTATTAAACATGCCGGGAAAATAATATTTTTCTAAAATCTGTATTTTGTTTTCTTCTGCGTTACGGTGTGCTCTGCTATGAGTATCGATTATGATATGTTCTTGGTCTGTTTCCGATGTAATATCCTCGACAACCTTTTGTGAAAAGACTATTTTGTAATTTTGAAAATTGTCAGGATAGATTTCCTGAATTTTACCCATTATGAACTCTGATGCCTTTAAGCAATTCCTGATTGACGGATTCAAATATCGCTTCAACAGGTTAGTCAAGTTATTTATTGTAAACTCCCTTTCTTTACAATTAATTTATAAAGATGTCTATGATAACCTGGAAATATAAGTTGGAATTGTATTGATAGTTCATCGTGTATTGAAAACCAAATTTGGTTTTTGAACACGTTTACCGGGACCTCTACGCTATGGATCAGATTTTCTGCGGAACTTTCGTGGCTATGCGCAGTTCCTGTAAGTGAATTTATATTTGTCATATTTTTCCTGGAAAGGGCATCTGCAACGATGTTAGTCTTTCCTGGTTGGTATCTCAATTCATAGTTATATTCTTCCAAAATGGCTTTCCACCTTTTCATTTTGGCATTATTAATTTTGTTACTAAGGGCATAGGTAAGAGGCTGATGGTCGGTATAAATTACAACTTTGGCAGTTCCATATACGTAATTCCTTAAAGTGTCTAGAGCCCATATTATTGCCAACATTTCCCTCTCATTAGTGGCATAATTCTCTTCCGTCTGTGAAAGAACTCGAGATATAAATGTTATTGGTCTACCGCCTTGACTAAGAACGGCACCTAATGCATTATTTGATGCATCCGTATTTAAATGAAAGTCTTTCCTATAGTCTGGATAATAAAGCATAACATCTCTAGAAACAAGGGCGTTCTTAAGGTTACCAATCGCATTCTTTTCATTCTCTCCTAATGTTTTTTTTTTTTTTTATTTTGCTCGACTCTGATCTGGGAATGTTTCCATAGGATCCTCTTAACATGGAAGTTAATGAGTTTGCAATGTCTGCATAACTTTGACCAAATCGGCGATAATAATTACAGAGTCCTAGGAATGATCTTAGTTGTCTTAATGTGGTTGGATATGGTATGTTAACTATAGCATCTACCTTCTTCTTTATAGTCTTTATGCCGTCGCCTGAAATTAAAAATCCTAAACATTCCACTTCTTTTTTGAAAAGTTCACATTTGTCTAACTGTATTTTCATGTTGGCATTATCCAATGTCCTGAATATTTCGTCCAAGTGTTTTAAATGGGTCTGTTCGTCCTACTGAATATTATTATATCATCGATATAAACATAGCAGGTTTTTCCGATATAGTCATCTAGTGTCCGTTGAAATATGGAGGGGTCATTGTTCAACCCAAACGGCAATCGCGTGAATTCATATTTGCCATTATTGACAGAGAAAGCGGTTTTCTCAATATCCTCTTCCTTTAGCGGAATTTGATGAAATCCACTTTTAAGGTCAATGACAGAAAAAAAACCTGTTACCTCCGAGCCTTGACAAAACTTCAGAAATTTCCGGGATTGGATACCTGTCTGCTTTGGTTATAGAATTAAATTTTCTAAAGTCAACTAACACCCGATATTTCTTTAACCCTGACGCGTCCTCCTTTTTTGACACTACCCAAATGGGAGAATTGTACGGTGAACGCGAAGGCCTAATTACTCCATCCTTGAGTAACTTACTAATTTCTTCGTCAACTATTCCCTTAAGTGATATTGGGTATGGGTAATTTCTGGTATACGTCGGTGTGCCTGTTGTTGTGCGGATTTCTCCTTTTACCCTAGTGGTATAAGTCAAGCTTTCGTCTGGATCAGCAAATAATTTCCTAAAAGTGTCCACCATCCGCGAAAGTTGTGCCTTTTGGTTTGGAGTCATATGACCCATTCTCAATTCGATATTATTAACATTTTGAATCACATATTGGTGTATTGGAATTTTTACTTGATCACGAAGCGTGAAATAATTTTTCGAAGAGAAGATCACACCAGACAATTCCACGAGTGTATCATTTCCTAAAATGGCATCAAATGTGGGTAAACCTGGCAGTATATAGAATTAAATTCCTCCAATATTTTTTCAAAAAATGTCCATGATTGTATGATGAGTAACTAAAACATTACCCGATATTGCATTTGCCGAAAATATGTCCCGATTTGGCAGTGGATCCTGTACGAGTTCTGATTTCATATAATTTTTATTACTACCTACTACCTATCTATTAAAATTTTGAGTTCTTTTCCGTTCCTCGTCTTAATCTTGAAGTATGACAACGAGAAACTATTTAACCAAAAAATGCATATATTCATAAGGTTGAGACGGATAATTATTAGTATGATCGTGTTCTTTATTGTCATAGTCATACGGTTTAAGATAATCATTTATTTCGTTCTGAGCGATTGCTTCGTCATATTCATCGCCGTTTATAGAAGTGTCTATAGATCCATGAGATATGTTGGGTTCTATTGTTTCTATAGCGCTTATATTCCCATCACAACCTAGCACATCATTATCGGTAGTTTCTAGATGGAAATTGCGTTGCATTTTATTTATCGGTCCTTGGAAGGTACCAGCTGACGGTCTTTTAAATGGGGCATTATTAAATTGTGCTCTGTTACTGTAACATTTCTATTTTATATGGATTGGTCGACATCCATAGGTTGTGGATTGTTAGCAACATTTTGTTGTGCGAAATTGAATTGAGGACGATTTTGTCCGAACTGTTGCCCAAACGCATAATTTGGTGTAACGGATTTAAATTGAGGACGATGTTGAAAAAATTGTTGTGGGAATGCACGTGGATTATTATTGTGGAACTGGGGAGTTCTAAACCAGGATGGGTTTGAATTTCGCGGAGGGATCGGAGGTCTCGGTTGAGATATATATTGTCCTCCAAAGTGGACTAGCTCTGGGAAAAATTCTTTTTTGGAGATCGAGTTTCAAACAAATATGTAGGACCTGGGGAAGCGAATTAGGGGCTGAAATTGCCAATAATCTTGGTAGTTCACCCTTAAGGCCTCTGATGAAGGTCTCCAAAGCTTTATCTCTGTAAGCTTTAGTCATATTTGATAAACTTTTCTCATCGTAATCCGAGCATGCTATTTTGTCTAGAATAAGATAGAGGTGTTGGTAGACAGCACGGTAAAACTCCGTTACTGTCATATTTCCTTGCCACAAAGACCTCATTTGGTATTCTAGTGTACTTATGTCACGTTTGTCAGAATAGTGCATCATAAGACACTTCTTTATTTTTCCCCAGTCCAAGGGGGTTCTGTATGACTCCAAAATATCTACTTATAACTTTTACAGTCCCAAATAATTCTAATATCCTGTCAACCGATTTTCATCAAGAGTTAAATTCACCTGGCTTTCCACTAAATTCTCTCAGACTTTTAACTATGTCTGGGATTGACTCCAATTCCTTAATATTAACCTGCGTTATAGGTTGAACCCCATTTCTTCTTTATTGTCCTGAGGGAAGAAACTTTTGATAATTTTGACTACGTCATCTTTCTGCGCTGGTGTCAATCCTAATGTGAGTGTAGACCCTCCTAAATCTAAGTTTTTTTTTTAACTTTCGGTTATAGCGTCTACGTTCGTCATTGTTGGAGTGTAAGATGTAGGTTAAGGATTAAAAATATAGGATAATTGTTTGCCTTTTCGTTATAAAACAGTATTTAATTTTGACAATTTAATATTAATATTTTTTTAGGCTAAAGAATTAAAATATAGAATAATTGTTTACGTTTTCGAGATACAACAATATTTTATTTTGACAAATGACTAAAAAAATCTTAACTATTAAGAAATAAAAGTACTTAAAGATAGGGCTTACAGTACGATGTTGCTTGATGATTGAATTGCTGATTTGATGTTCCAACTTATTTTCGATTGCTCTCTTTACTTTTATTTTTGCTTTATGTCTTAATTTTTTACTTCAATTATTACTTTTTTAAGTTCGCTTGGATTTCTTTATTTGAAAAAATGCCTAGTTTATTTGTTTGCTTTTTTTAAGTTGCACTACACAATTCTGTTTTTGCAACATATAATTATTTATTCGTTCTCCTTTTCTTATTTTTTATTTCCTGTTCTTCAATGATTGACTTCTTCCTTTTTTTTAATTTAATTGTTCATTTAGCTTTCGCATAATTTGTTGTTCCTTACAATATTTGATGTTTTACTTTAATTTATCTTCACTTTAAATTTTTTTATTACTTTATTCCTCACTTAATATTGTTTTTATAGCAATATTTGATTTTTATTTGTTTATTATATTTTTTTTTTGGTTCCTACAACGTTTGATATTGTATTTAATGTTATTGAATCAAAAGAACAACTATTCTGTTATTTTGTACTAAAAATTGAAAAGTCGAGGATTAGTACTCACGCAACGAACCTTTTTTGGTTTTATTTGTGACAGATGCATCAAACCTTTAAATTCTTGGTGACAAGAATTTGATTGCAGATTTATCTTCCTTTTGTTGTTGGGCTCTGTTCCATAAGTAGTATATGTTTATCTTGCAATGGATTCTTGATGTTGTTTTTGTGTTATTTCACAGTGAAGAATTGTCCCGATTCTTTGAGCTGGTGGTAGAGGGTTAGATGTTTTTGTTGCCAACCACAAGATGTTGTTTTGTTCCTTTTTTATTTTGAACCAGAGACTGCAAACAGGTAGCGGAGGAGACGCAGTGATGGCGGCGAAGAATTCTGCTGACACCTTGCAAATGCGAAAACACTTAACACCTATTGCAAACAGCATAGTATGGGTGAGCTATTCTTTAATTCGCTCTTCGCTCCACGGAAATTCTTATGATGGTCGTTGGTGGTTTCCACAGGCCGATCAACGACAATTGTGGATGAGTCACTCAAATGCTTGGTTTACTGCTTGGGAGAAGAGGGAATTATGGTGGCAAAAACAATGTTGTTATTAAGTATTGCAGCTGAGAATTTTGCTAACACCTTGCCAAGGCGGAGGAGAGACTCTTGATGGATACACAAACCGTTGTTGCTTTCCTTACAATTTGTTGCTGTAAAAGATTATTCTTGTTTATCCCAATTACTTGCTGTCTCCCATAGACTGTCGGTAGTGACTTTCAACGATAATTGGCGGAGGAGATACCAGGATGATTGATACTTTTCGGTGCCAACCGAATACGGCGCGCTCTAGAAAGAGAATTTAGTGAACTTTAACATTGAGACTTTTGTTGTTTTTGTTCGACGTTGTCTATTGAAACCAATAACACGTTTTCATTGGATGGAGCTTACAGCTCGCAGATTTTGTTTATTACCATAAATCAGGAATTGTTAAAAATTGCTCTTGTCGATTTTAGACCCTGTTTGCGCAGAATGGTGGCTTCAACGTAACCGGTGGTAGGACAGTTGAACTACTGGCAGGCTCTGTCACAATTTACCATAAATAACCGCCTCTGTTGGAGAACAAAATACGTGCTGCTGGAATCTGTTCCGAGCTGTCTTCGCAGTGTAGAAAACTGTTGCTGTAAAATGTTTCGATTGTCTTAAACTGGGGTTATTTATTTTTTCGTTAGTTTTGTCTGTGGCAGTTGGCTTGAGGGTAATAATATTGGTTTTTACGTAGCAATTCCTGTGTTCTTACGTGATATGCCTATTGTTTTTAGCAATGTTTGCTCCTTTCCTGTCCACTTAGAGGATTGACTGAAATTTGTGTGAATATGCTCCTAAAGGTGTTCCCATGTGTTTTTGTTTTCTCAGAAGCATATGACTTTTAACGTTAATTATGTTTTGCTTTCCTTTGGACGCAAGAAAAGTAATAGGCAATTTCATTAGTTGAGTAGAAAAAACGCAGTAAACTTTCAGAATAATTTATGCAACGAAGATTTTTTTAACAAATAGAGGAAAAATTTACAATATTCTTTTCATTTTAATCAACTTGTTGCGATTTTCTCTTCTTTCTGTTCCACGTTTGAGCAAATGCACAAATGCAAGTGTCAAAATGCAAATCAATCACAATAACATCGACCGTGTTACCGGACTATCACAAGTATGAAATTTATAAGAGAATGATGATAATTTGTTTGACGATAAATCGTCTGTCGACAATTTGACAAATTAATTGCAAGTCAATTAATTTTATTTTATTTTGTAGGAAATTCGAGTGAAATATAAATTTATAGGTTGGTTTCAGTAAATTCTCGAAGGACCATGAATAATGTTATAGTTCTTATAACATTATGGGAATATAATTGTATACTTGGAAAGTACAATATATTATACGCTTATAGGAACTTAGGTTCCGATGGGATGAACTAAGGTTCTTTTGGAATTTCGAAAGGACTTAGGTCCGGGAGAAGATTATTTACTTACGGTTCCTATTCCTTCGGTAGTTATTAAAAAGGGATCAGAGTTCGGAAATTCAACTTACATTTTTATATTCAAATATTATAATTGGGTATTCAATGGTGTGATCCGTGCTGTTGTTCGTGAGGATGACAAAACCCGAAAGGTAGAAGGAACCTAATGCTGACTAATGGCAGCCTAATCAGAAAAGGAACAACAAAAGCACGAATAAAAATCGTATACAATGTTGCCACTTAAATTTACTAAATAGTGGTAAATTATTTCATAGTTGTATTCATTTAATTACATGGTGATTATGATAATGGAAAACAATTGATATGCAATGAAATTAAAGAACAAATAATTAGCAATTCAAAAAAGGTAGATAGTTAAATCTATTTATTTAAAACTAATGCGAAAACACATATTATTCAATTTAAAGGTAAACTGCTCTCTACATGAAGTTTATTTACAAGAAAGAAAAAGGGATCCCAGTAGGGAAAGAGAACATTGGCATTTACTACCAAGAGAGAGATGCAAATTTAGAACGAATGAAATAAAAGTTAGGCATCGAAAATAGGGTTAGCAGAACAGTTAACTTTGACGTTAACATAATCGGGTCCCTTGCAGGAACTGCAACTAACGGAAAATAATGAAAAATAGCACTTGCACTCTAGGATGGAATTAATGAACGAATGATTTTATGAATAGACAGTGCTTCCACTGGAGCAACGCTTACTATGGAATACACCAGGTGAGAGAGTACGGGCGTACCTTTAGCTATTCGCATAGTAACGTGCCAGTTTGTAACGTGAAATCATGTATGGTCTCACCTGGGTGCTTGCGGAATAGAATTCGTTGAATGAACAGGAATTTTGCGGTACATTTTCTCGATGTCCTCGTTGAACACATATCGCAAGAGACGCCATTTGAGCAGTAATGTGGTCAAATCAGATTGCAACACTGGACCTGTGAGCAAAACGTCATTGAGACTTTGACCATTGGACGTATCCGAAGAAGTATTAAAGACCACGCGAACCTTAGTGGTCGAACGCTCTGATTTAATGGCCGCGTGATGCGGTAAATAAGAATGGCGAGAATCATTATTTGGATACGGAGACGGAACTGGAACCATGTGTTTCAATTGAACGTACTCATTGAGTACCTGATCATACTCCTTTTTTAAATCTGGATTACAGAGTAGACGAATTTCGTTGCGAAGGAATTGTGTTACAGCTCTTGAACGGGATTGTCCAATATCCATCTTCTCTGGGAAAACTTGTTTGCAAGGAAAGCCCACAACATGCCGACCACCTTCAATTCCCTCTGTATTAGAAACATAGAGCTTCTGACAGTACTTATTAGAGGCTGAAGGAGACTTTTTGCCAGGAAGTTTTTCTGCGCCATAGAAATTACAAATCTCTTTATCTAAAGTAATCTTACAAAAGTTTGAAATTAGAGAAGATGGAGGAAAAGAATTAGGAATAGGGCCAGTGAGGATCCATCCAAATATGGTTTTTTTTGACCCATTAAAGTGCCGCAAATATCTTGCATTACCCCAGCGTGCATAATGCTAGGCAAGAGGTCACCGACTATCAGAATGTCGATGTTTGAACATTTGTAGAAGTGTAGATCAGCCAGTTTAATCGGAGGGAGTTGAGAGAATAGAGATGACGGTAATGTATGGGAAGGCATATTTCCAGACAAATGCGGAAAAACAAAGGCTTGTGCGGAAAGCTGAACAGAATCATCAAATCGAGAGGACAACACAACAGAACATATTTTTTGCACGGAAGGCCAAAAATCTGAACATTTGTACGCTGATAAGGAATGTTTAGTTTGTTGAAGAATCGTTCAGATATGAATGTTCCTAGAGAACCAGAATCTAGGAGTACACGAGCGTGATACGATTCTCCTAAGCGCAAGACATTCACTAACGCCGTTCCCAACAAAACACCCTGAGAACTTGAAGCGAAACAGCTTTGAATTGCACCAATCCCTGAACTTGTGGACTGTATAGGATTCGGAGAAAACGGATTGGAGTCTGGACTTAAAATCGCAGAGTTCGCGGGTGGATTGGAAAGGTGACTGACTGATGAACGATCATGAAGCATAGTGTTGTGCCGCCTCTGAGACTCCAAACAATTATTGTTGCTGGTACAATTTTTAATGTGGTGAGTTTTTGAAAAGCAGTTTAAACAAAGGCCTTACTTCGTTATTTCAGCCACACGCTGTTTAACATCCATCGCAATGAATCTAGGACATTTTCGAATTATATGAATGGATTCCGTACATAAAGGACATTTACGAGCCGTAACTTTGTATAAAAGGAGCTGAACTTCGAACTTTTAGAATTGGAATTAGGTTTATGGTCATCTGACCTCGGATGATTGCGCATCTCTGAAACGTATTCAAGCGTACGATGCCGATTCGTAAGGGAAGAATCAAACTCAGTCCACTTGGCAATGGCGGTCTTATCAGGCAAACCTTCTTCCCACAGCGTCAAAGTTGAGTCAAGAAGGCGATTTGAACAAAGGAAAACGAATATTGGATCCCAACTTTTGACGTCGATATCGTAAAGAGATAACGCAGCAATACAAGAATTTACGTCGCGCTGCAATGATTGAATTGCCATCGCGGTCTCGGATTTAATAAATGGAAGATTGAATAGAACTTTTAATTGGCCATTAACAAGAATTTTTGTTTTCGAAACGATCGCACAAATTTTTCCAAGCGAGTTGAAAACCTTGATTGTTCAAAGGTAAACGTTGAACTATATCCCTCGCTTCACCTTTAGTCTTTTGGATGAAATAAAACAAAGGTTCAACTGGACTGGGCCCGGAATTATTAATGTACACGGCCGTGAACATGTCTCGGAAAGTCGGCCATGACACATAATCCCCATTGAAGACTTCAATATCACATGGAGGTAGGTTTAACGAATAATTAGAACTGTGATCGTGAGATACACTCGACCTGGGACTCTGGGGCGGATTCGGAGGCGAAACAGAGGGCTCTTTGGGAACTGTCTGACTCTGGAAATCTTCAGACAGCTGAGTCAGGGGGCCCAAGTACTCACAATAAGTGATATAGGCGCTATTGTACTTCGCTTTGAACGTCTCAAGCTCTGAAGCAGCTTCTGCACCTTCTTCCTGTTCTTCATCCTCCACATTTTGTTCTTCGTTATCACGATCGGACATGAATCGCTCATATGCCGTCTTGATCTCTGCCCTCATGGACTTAACTTCAGAAATGTGGATCTTTATGAAGTGGAAAGACGTTAAGGGAATATTACCACCGACCACATCGGAATTAAAGGTTTTCCAAGGACATAATCGGCCAGTAAAAGTTGAAGAAAAGACTTAAAAACTTGAAACACAGTAAGAATTGAAACTATAAAAAGTCGAGATAAATATGAATTCGCACGAGTTTAGTTGAACAAATACTAATATTCTCGCAGCAAGAAAGAAGAACGAAAGAAATAAAAGAATCAAGGATTGGAAAGAAATAAAATTATGATATTTTAAACACTTGTTTATCGAAATAAAAATAGAAAGAATGTATAAATGAACATAAAGAAAGAAAATAATAATTTGAAATAAAATAATAGAATATTTCACCAAATTACTATTTGAAATTGAATTGAAAATGTGGAGTGTTCTTTGAAAAGTAATTGCAGAAATTTACACTTTGAATACGGAACACTGTGCGTTGAAAAAAAAAGAAAAATCCAATTGCCATCGGCAAAACGCACTTGAACACAACACTGAATTAATGCACTATTGTTCACTTTTTGAATATAAAGCACAAACATACCTTGTTTTTTGATGCTTTATGGAACAAAAAAGATGATGCTTTGGGAATTTTTCGCAACAGCTGTCCAAATATCCGGTACGAATGGAACCAAAAAAAAAAAGCCAAACTCTGGACTGGAATAGATGCTGGAATGGTTAGTTGCTGCGGTGAAATGGAAATAACTTTCTTCGAATTAGAAAGAATTTCCCCTCAGGAGGATATGAAAAGGAAAGAGTGAAATAAAACAAAATGTTTGTAGGCGAAGGAATTGAACAATAGGGGAAGTATATTTCAAGAAATTTGGTGGTTTTGGAAACTAATCTTACCAGGAACAACGATTATGTTTGAAGGTTAAAAGACAAGTGAAGTTTTTTTACAAGAAATAAAATGGGATACCAGTAGGGAAAGAGAACACTTGCATCTAGTACCATGAGAGAGATGCAAATTTAGAAGGAATGAAATAAAAGTTAGACATTGGAAATAGGGTGACCAGAAGAGGTAACTTTGACGCTAACACAGACCAAATTCAGCATTGCATAGAATACAAAAATTCAGCATTTGTACATGACCAAATATAATTCTTTAAATCCACGCGTCCACGTGTGGAAGTTTTATTTCTTGTGGAGTCAGAAGAATGGCAGGCTATGAATATTTTTGTTTGTCTTCGGGTTTTTTTTTCTTCATCTTCACAATGGGCCTTATTAGATTGTGGATCTTCTCTGTTTGGGGACTCAGGAATGGTTTTTGGCTTTTCGGGGAAAACAGAGTTTTCTGGTTTTGTAAAATGAAAAAAAAAATTAATAAACACAGCGGAACAACACCAATAATCATGTTAGTGTTGTTTTTCTCTCTTAAATCGTTCAACAAATGGGTGTTATTTATTTTCATCTGATTAACAAGCTCCAGTGAGAGTATTTTCTTTTGGTTCATGATTTTCATAGGTTGGACTAAAGCTGGTAGAGGTTTCAGGCCTGACATCTGGGAAGAGTTGTACGTTCTATTGTTGAGCTGAACAGTTGAATTGTAGTAGTAGAAAACATACGAGCCATTAAGCCATAATGTTGAGTTGTCAGTTATAACTTCTCCGGCATATTGGTTGAGTATTATAACGTTATCATCTATTTCTTCTATCGTTGGGACGTGATCATTGTTAGTTGTAGTACAAGTTGAGCGTTGGCTGTTGACCAGTTTTGGAATGCAATTAGAGTTAGTGATATCAATAAGTTGTTTTGTTTCGCAAATATTTAGAGAATTATAAGTTTTACAATTTTCTTTAAGTCCAAAAATTCTTTGTTTGCATTCAACAATATAATCAAAATCTATTTTCAAATTTTTTATTCCATTTTTAAAGGTTTTATTAATTTCGTCTTAGAATTTTCTTCATTTGTCGTTGGAATACTTATGATATAAATTACATGTAGTCCTTCTGAGGCAATTTTAACCTTTAGAGAAATGTAATAATTCATTAATACTACTACATGGGATATTTTCCTTATCAAATGTGTTATTTATTGTTTCTATTTCAATGGACGATAAAATAAAGGAATTTACAACGTTAACTTTGGCCAGATGGATTGCTAATTCAACATTTTCAATTTCATCCTTTAATATTTCGAGCTTGTATTTGAATTCGATTATTTTTTAATTTTCTTGATAGTCTTCTGATTTTATAATTTTAGTTATTTCATTTGACATATTGGTAAGTTGATTAATTTTTTCTATTGACAATTTGTTAATTGTTATTTGATTTTCACTATTAATTAGGGTATTATCAATTTTTTCTGAACTATTTCAAAGTCGTGGCGGTCTGAACTACCAGCCAGCCATTTACTAGCTGTTCCAATAAAATCTAATGAATCTTTTGGTTCTTATTCTAGGTTTGATTCTTGAGATATGTGATTTGATTTGGGATATGGTAAAGGAAAAATATGGGATTAGGGGATGACGACTGCTGTTTCTAAAAATGGTATCTTCAAATTGACAAACTATATTCTCATAGTTTTGCAGATCGATAGTGTGGACTATTTTGAATGATCCCGTTTGAATTTTTGCTAGACCTGCGTACATGGTTATTAATTTAGAGTTAGAATAACCCAGTATTTGCACTTCGGCTCTGCATAATAGTAGCAGTAATGGTACTCTGCAATGTAATTTCTAATGTGACTTTTGTGGACGACTCGTACGCTTTCAGTTATTACTGTAGAATTTCTATTTTCTTTCATTATTTCCTCCTTGTATCTTTCTGACAATTTGGTACCTAATCGCCTGTTATCTTTTACAAAAATATGCTGTCCTGGTAAATATTCTTTTGCTTCGGTCTTCCATTTATTGTGGTATTTTATATCATTTGCCTGTTTTTGTTTCAATTTGTCAATATTTGAGAGTCACGTGCGGTCATAACTTCCTGGAGAAAAATCGACCGAAGAATAAGTCAACTGGTTTCTTTCCAATAGTCGAATGGATTGAATGGTTGTACTCATTAACGGCCTTTTCTAAGAGTTCTTCAAAGTCACGACAAATTCCCTCAGCTTTATTACACCTTAAAAGTTCGGCTAATGTTGAATGGAATCTTTCGATTTGACCATTCACTTCACTCCTATATGGTGGACATGTAAATACATCAATACCTAGTTCATCTTTCATCATAAACATTATTGTTGCGGAATTGAATGATCTTTCGTTGTCTATCACAAACGGTTTTTGGTACACCAAAATAAAACAACAGATCTCGAAGTGGTCTCCGTACGTCTTCGGTAGATTTCCCTTTAAGAATTCGAACTTGTGCTAATTTTGAAAATTTGTCTATGGATGTTAAAATTAGTTTTTTATTTTTTGAAAAAATATCTATGTGTATGACTTGACCCGGATACGTGGGGATCGGGGTTTCTTTTAGTTTAGGTTCATTTGGATGCCTCTCGTACTTATTTCTTTTACAGATAGAACACAGTTTTACTATTCTATATACCTTATTAAAACATGCCGGGAAAATAATATTTTTCTAAAATCTGTATATTGGTTTCTTCTGCGTTACGGTGTGCTCTGCTATGAGTATCGATTATGATATGTTCTTGGTCTGTTTCCGATGTTATATCCTCGACAACCTTTTGTGAAAAGACTATTTTGTAATTTTGAAAATTGTCAGGATAGATTTCCTGAATGTTAGCCATTATGAACTCTGATGCCTTTAAGCAATTCCTGATTGACGGATTCAAATATCGCTTCAACAGGTTAGTCAAGTTATTTATTGTAAACTCCCTTTCTTTAATAATGTGTCTATGATAACCTGGAAATATAAGTTGGAATTGTATTGATGGTTCATCGTGTATTGAAAACCAAATTTGGTTTTTGAACACGTTTACCGGGACCTCTACGCTATGGATCAGATTTTCATGTAAGTGAATTTATATTTGTCATATTTGTCCTGGAAAGGGCATCTGCAACGATGTTAGTCTTTCCTGGTTGGTATCTCAATTCATAGTTATATTCTTCCAAAAGGGCCTTCCACCTTTTCATTTTGGCATTATTAATTTTGTTACTAAGGGCATAGGTAAGAGGCTGATGGTCGGTATAAATTACAACTTTGGCAGTTTCATATACGTAATTCCTTAAAGTGTCTAGAGCCCATATTATTGCCAACATTTCCCTCTCATTAGTGGCATAATTCTCTTCCGTCTGTGAAAGAACTCGAGATATAAATGTTATTGGTCTACCGCCTTGACTAAGAAGGGCACCTAATGCATTATTTGATGCATCCGTATTTAAATGAAAGTCTTTCCTATAGTCTGGATAATAAAGCATAACATCTCTAGAGACAAGGGCGTTCTTAAGGTTATCAATCGCTTTCTTTTCATTCTCTCCTAATGTTTTTTTCTTATTTTGCTCGACTCTGATCTGGGAATGTTTCCATAGGATCCTCTTAACATGGAAGTTAATGGTTTTGCAATGTCTGCATAACTTTGTACAAATCGGCGATAATAATTACAGAGTCCTAGGAATGATCTTAGTTGTCTTAATGTGGTTGGATATGGTATGTTAACTATAGCATCTACCTTCTTCTTTATAGTCTTTATGCCGTCGCCTGAAATTAAAAATCCTAAACATTCCACTTCTTTTTTGAAAAGTTCACATTTGTCTAACTGTATTTTCATGTTGGCATTATCCAATGTCCTGAATATTTGGTCCAAGTGTTTTAAATGGGTCTGTTCGTCCTACTGAATATTATTATATCATCGATATAAACATAGCAGGTTTTTCCGATATAGTCTCGCAAAATATCATCTAGTGTCCGTTGAAATATGGAAGGGTCATTGTTCAACCCAAACGCCAATCGCGTGAATTCATATTTGCCATTATTGACAGAGAAAGCGGTTTTCTCAATATTCTCTTCCTTTAGCGGAATTTGATGAAATCCACTTTTAAGGTCAATGACAGAAAAAAACCTGTTACCTCCGAGCCTTGACAAAACTTCTGAAATTTCCGGGATTGGATACCTGTCTGCTATCTTTATAGAATTAAATTTTCTAAAGTCAACTACCACCCGATATTTCTTTAACCCTGACGCGTCCTCCTTTTTTGGCACTACCCAAATGAGAGAATTGTACGGTGAACGCGAAGGCCTAATTATTCCATCCTTGAGTAACTTACTAATTTCTTCGTCAACTATTCCCTTAAGTGATATTGGGTATGGGTAATTTCTGGTATACGTCGGTGTGCCTGTTGTTGTGCGGATTTCTCCTTTTACCCTAGTGGTATAAGTCAAGCTTTCGTCTGGATCAGCAAATAATTTCCTAAAAGTGTCCACCATCCGCGAAAGTTGTGCCTTTTGGTTTGGAGTCATATGACCCATTCTCAATTCGATATTATTAACATTTTGAATCACATATTGGTGTATTGGAATTTTTACTTGAT